>NW_027507861.1:3897160-4039521 GCF_037356315.1 Lithobates pipiens
CTGGAGAGAAGCCATATCAGTGTTCGGAATGTGACAAAATGTTTACAAAGAAGGATAATCTTATTAGACACAAGATTATTCACACTGGAGAGAAGCCGTATAAGTGTCCTGAATGCGACAAAACTTTTACAGCAAAGTCAAGCCTTATCACACACCAGAGACTCCACACCGGAGAGAAGGCGTATCCGTGTCCCGAATGTGGCAAAGCTTTTATAAGAGAGCCAGATTTTTTTGCACACCAAAGGATTCACACTGGAGAGAAGCCATATCAGTGTTCTGAATGTGACAAGAGTTTTATAAACAAGAGCAAGCTTAACATACACCAGAGGATTCACACTGGAGAAAGGCCATATCATTGTTCTGAATGTGAGAAAGCTTTTAGACACAAAGAAAGCTTTATCCTGCACCAGAAGGTTCACACTGGAGAGAAGCCGTATCAGTGTTCTGAATATGACAAAGCTTTTACACAGAAGTCAAGCCTTATCAGACACCGGAGGATTCACACTGGAGAGAAGCCATATCAGTGTTCCGAATGTGACAGAGCTTTTACAAGGAAGACAGCATTTTTTGCACACCAAAGGATTCACACTGGACAGAAGTAATTTTAGTATTGTGAATGAGACATATCTTTTACACAGAGAGAACGTCTCAAGAGGATCCACACTAGAGAAAAGCCGTATCTGTGTTTTTGAGTATAATAAAGATAATTTTACATAAGTCACACCTTATCACACAAAAGAGGATTCACAGACTTCAGCTGCAGGAGGTAACATGGAGAAAAGTGAATGTTAAAATGGTAGCAGCCCTAGACTATTTTACCCTTTGACAGTTTTTCAGACAATCATCAATGATTGAATTGTATTTCTTTATGATTTCCATATTTATCCTTTTTATGGAAATTTGACTGAATGAATTTTCATTATTCACTTACTGAGTTGTGTTCCCAAGTGTTTTTCTTCATTGCCAGATCCTGAGCTAATACATGACCAACATTGCCTCAGTACAGGGGGACTGGGTAGTGGTCAAGTAGCATCTTGCCAAGCCTCCAAAGCCTCAGTGGGAGAGACTTTTCTAGATTCTCCTGACTATTGCTATATCAGTCTATCTTGAGGGCTCCAGCTAAGCTCCACGTGTCCACACCACATGTCCACACCTCCCTTCACATGTTCCACCTTCCCTCCAATGATCAATGCTTTATTTCCACATTTCACCTTCTCTCATGGATGACAGCTTTTCGGGCTAGTCTGCATCTGGGACAACAGCCGTGGAGAAAGTCCAGTAAGGACAGTGAATTGTTGCTTTTTTCTGTGGTGTGTTCGACAGTACCACTTATGCCCAGGTGGCCACTTGTGTTCAATCTTGTCCTCCTACAAGTCTAAGCCCTTGTACACACGGTCGGACATTCCGATGGAAAATGTCCGATCGGACCGCGTTGTCGGATAATCCGACCGTGTGTGGGCTCCATCGGACTGTTTCCGTCGGAATATCCGACGGACAAAGTTTTAGAGCTGAGCTCTAAAACTTTCCGACAACATGATCCGATCTGACTTTGTGTGTAGAGCAGGGGTCTCAAACTGGCGGCCCTCCAGCTGTTGTGAAACTACAAGTCCCACCATGCCTCTGCCTGTGGGAGTCATGGTTGTAATTGTCAGCCTTGCGATGCCTCATGGGACTTGTAGTTTCGCAACAGCTGGAGGGCCGCCAGTTTGAGATCCCTGGTGTAGAGAATTCCGATCGGACAAAGTGCCACGCATGCTTAGATCAAATTCCTAGACCAAAGCTATTGGCTACTAGCCTGAACGTAGTCCCGTCGTAACGAAATAACGTCATCACGTTACGTACGATCAGATTTTCCGACAACTTTGTCCGACCGTGTGTATGCAACACAAGTTTCGGACAAAATCCGTCGGACAAAATCAGACGGATTTTGTTGTCGGAATGTCAGACCCGTGTGTACAAGGGCTAAGGGATTTCACTAGTAGATTTTTTTATTCTTGCTACATTGTTTCTCTATCCAGCTATTGCTCATTTCCATAGATTACTCACATACTACAGCTGCAAGGTATCTGAACTAAAAAAAAAAACTACTGATCGTGTGGCAATATTCCTACCACATCTTCTGGAGAACTGAATTCCCTCCGATTGGGGTTCTCTTTAATGACTCTGGTCGGTTCTTTTTTTTTTTTCTCTTAAGTAAATATTGTCTGCCAGGGAGGCTTTTTAACCACTTGAGCTCAGGAGGGTTTTATCCCTTCATGACCAGAGCAATTTTTACTATTCAGCACTGCACTACTTTAACTGGTAATTGCTTGGTCATGCAACACTGTAACTAAATAAAATGTATGTCATTCTCTTCACACAAATATAACTTTCCTTTACGTGTTATTTTGTTCACCATTGTTTTTTTTTTTTTTATGTTTTGCGATATACACTAAAAGATCACAACATTTTTGAAAAATATTTTCTACTTTCTGTTATACAAATATCCAATAAAATCAAATTTTGTTAAAAATTTAAGACAAAATTGTTTTCTGCTACATGTCTTTGGTAAAAGTAAAAACCGCAATAAGTGTATATTAACCACTTAATGACCAGCGCACGTCGATGTACGTCCTATTTTTAAAGAGGGATATCTCGGTAACGGCAGCAGCTGCTGCCACAACCGGGATATCCACCTCTTCAGGCGCCGGTCGTCTGTACGATAACGGTGGTCTCCACGGTTGACTTGTGTGATAGTTATAGCGCCTACAAACTATGGTACAATATAATGGAATTAAGCAGCTGTTACTTTCTGACCTATCACATATCTTGAGGTGCTAAAATGCCATGGTAGTGCAAAAAAAATACCCCTTTCAAGAAAGTAGACACCCCTAGGAATTTCCCGAGAGGCATGGTGAGCCCATGGAAGATTTTATTTCTTGTCAAGTTTTTTTTTTTTAAATGCCCAGAAAAAAATGTCCTTTTTTTTTTTTTTTACACAAAGTTGTCACTTTAATAAGATATTTTTAACACAAGCAATGGGTATATGTGGAATTGCAACCAAAAATCCATTATGCTACTTCTTTCAAGTTTGGGGACATCACATGTGTGAGACTTTTTGGTAGCCTAGTTGTTCCAATGACCAAAACAAAACACTGCACAAATACCCCAAAACACATTCCTCCACAACTCCCGAGTACTGAAATACCACATGTGTGAGGCTTTTTGGGAGCCTAGAAGTGTATAGGGGCAGAAAACCAAATGACTACCTTCAGTCTTTCAAATGGCGTATTTTACATTTTATATTGCTTCCTCACTACCTATCACAGATTTGGAAGCTCTGAAATGCCAGGCTAGTATAAACACCCTCCCCCCCCCCCCCCCCAAATTACCCCTTTTTGGAAAGTAACCACAACCCAAAACATTGGATGGGAGGCATGGTGAGTATTTCGCAGATCTCATTATTTGTCAAGGTTTTGAAAAATGAAAAAAATAAAATAAAAAATAAGTTCTGTTTTCGTTCTTCATTTTCCAAAACTTGTGCCAACAATATAAATCTGCAACATACTCACCATGCCTTTTATCAAATTCATGTCTACTTTCCAAAAAGGACCTCCAAAACTGTGATAGGTAGTCAGGAAGTGAAATGAGGAAATATGCCCTTTGAAAGCCTGAAGGTGTTTTGGGGATTTTGGGCTCATGTACACGGCTAGGCTGCCAAAACCTCTCTCACATGCAGTATTCTCATACTCTGGAGAAGTAGAAGAACGTAGATAAAACCAAGGTTTGGGACTTCATATGAGGTGTAGGGCATGTGAAGCCAAGCGCCTCCATCCCTGATTCTTGAGAAAAAAGGAAAGGAGGGTGGGACTTTATATGAAGCATGCATCCAGGGAGAGGACACAATAAAAATGAGTACCTAATATAATGGAACTATGAACATTGCATGAAAGCATTGCATAACAATAGACAATCAAAAGTGTATTTGTATATAAAATATGATAATAAAATGATAATATAATAGCATAATTAGTTCATACTGTAAACATAATAGAGAACCAAATTCATTGAAGCGTGTCTCCATAGTAAATAGTAGTTACCCTAATTGATTGGTACCATCCAATTGGCATATGAAGTAGTTAATAGTAATAATACAATATATAAGCTAGAGGGCATCTATTGGCTCGACGCGTTTCATGGCGACTACCACTCCTCAGGAGAAGGTATGAGGTAGATGTCTATTGTGAGGGGGTTCGCTCGGTAGCGGGTGTGTGTGACCCCCTGGATGGGTTCACAACACAAAGTCAGGCACAGCAGACAGCGGTGTAGGTGCAAAAACAAAAGATCCGGTTTATTTAGGCTACATGCAATGATACATATAACAGCCAAACAAAATAAAACAAGAAAATAAATCCTGGTCAGCTTGACCTCTAACTACACACGTAGATTCCCTGTCTAACAACTGGGTGCAGCCTTGTGCTGCCCCAATCTCTATTGTAGGGGTTTGCCACACAGGCGTTAACTCACCGCACAGAACAGATCTCAGACTCCCCAGTCTATACACACAAAACTGGTTCCAGGATGGAGCATCTCCCTATGCATGCTGGGGTTTTTTGTAGAGGTCTTAATGAGCCCACTTACTACAGCTGGGCTCATTAACTCTTCCCCTCTAATTTTAAAAGTCTGCATAAAGCCTGAATCTAGGACACACATATTTCCCATCCTGAATACAACCAGGTGATTTTACCTGCGTGCTGCCACATACCCCCCCCTCTTGTTTCAACCTTGGGGTTGTAACACAAGCAGCCAGACACGCATGTATCCGAGACAAAGCATCCACATTCCCCATTTTAACACCAGGGCGATGCTTAACTGTAAAGTTAAATTCCTGTAGGGCCAGGAACCACCTATTTACCCTTCTATTGGTCTCCTTGTTTTGAGCCATCCACTTTAAAGGAGCGTGATCAGTCACCAGGTCAAAGTGCCTACCTAGCAGATAGTACCGAAGGGAATCTAGAGCCCACTTCACTGCTAAACATTCCTTCTCAATCGTGGAGTAATTTACCTCATGGGACTTCAACTTCCTGCTGAGATAAATGACTGGGTGCTCTTCCCCGTTCCAGACCTGGGATAACACTGCTCCTAACCCAACGTCTGATGCATCAGTTTGTACAACAAAGTCCTTAGAGAAGTCTGGTGAGTACAACACTGGCTGGCTACATAAGGCTGTTTTTAAGGACTGAAATGCTTCTTCAGCCTCTGGGGACCATTTAACCATGACCGACTCTTTCCCTTTTGTCAGGTTGGTGAGGGGCACAGCCTGAGAAGCAAAATGGGGAATGAATCGTCGATAATAGCCAGCGATTCCCAGAAAGGCTCGTACCTGTTTCTTGCTGTTGGGACGTGGCCAACTCTGTATGGCCTCGACTTTATTGACTTGGGGTTTTATAACCCCCCTCCCAATAGTGTACCCAAGATATTTGGCCTCCTCCTGTCCAATGGTACACTTCTTTGGATTGGCCGTAAACCCAGCTTCCCGGATAGAGTCTAGGACTGCTTGTACTTTCGGCAAATGTGAGACCCAGTCTGTGCTATGGATAATCACATCATCCAGGTAAGCTGCAGCATATTTCTGATGGGGCCTCAGAATCTTATCCATTTTCCGCTGGAATGTTGCCAGTGCATTCTGTAACCCAAACGGCCTTCTCTTATATTGGAATGCCCCATCTGGGGTTACAAACGCAGTTTTCTCCTTGGCCGACTCGGCCAGGGGAATTTGCCAATACCCTTTGGTGAGATCAAGAGTTGTCATATATCGGGCTGCTCCCAGCAGGTCAATCAACTCATCTATACGTGGCATGGGGTAGGTGTCAAATTTTGTAACTTTATTTAATTGTCTAAAATCGTTACAAAACCGCCAGCTCCCATCAGGTTTGGGCACTAGTACAATAGGACTGGACCAGTCACTCTGGGACTCCTCTATCACACCCAATTCCAGCATCCTTTGAACCTCCCCACGTATTGCCTCCCGTCGGGCCTCTGGTATTCTATAAGGTTTTAGTTTTACCCTTTCTCCTGGCGGGGTGATAATGTCATGCTCTACGCCAGATGTTTGTCCCGGAAGCTCAGAGAAAATCTCTTTGTTACGAAGTACAAACTCTTTAACCTCCTGTTGTTGGGGTTTCGATAAGGTGTCTGCTATTCCAACCTCAGGAACTAAGCAATCAGGCTGTGCTTGTGACAAAGTCTCCGCGACTAGGGATTCCCTATCCCTCCAGGCTTTCAGCAGATTGACGTGATAGATCTGCTCCGGCTTTCGCCTTCCTGGCTGTCTAACCCTGTAGTTCACCTCACTAATTTTTTCAATTACTTCATATGGACCTTGCCATTTGGCCAGAAATTTGCTTTCAACCGTAGGGACTAGCACCAAGACCCTATCCCCCGGGGAAAAAGTACGGGTCTTGGCCCCACGGTTGTACACTCTTTGCTGTGCTAACTGCGCTTGGGTCAAATGTTCCTTTACAATTGGCATTACCTGTGCAATTCTATCTTGCATCAGGGCGACGTGCTCAATCACACTCCTGTGAGGAGAACTCCCATTTTCCCAAGTTTCCTTGGCGATATCCAGCAGCCCTCTTGGGTGTCTCCCATAGAGCAACTCGAAGGGTGAGAAACCCGTAGAGGATTGGGGTACCTCCCTAATGGCAAACATCAGATAGGGTATTAGACAATCCCAATTCTTTCCATCTCTATCCACCACCTTCTTTAACATTTGTTTTAGGGTTTTGTTGAATCTTTCAACCAACCCATCTGTTTGGGGGTGATACACAGATGTACGCAATTGCTTCACTTTGTACAACTTGCATAATTCTTTCATAACCCGGGACATAAAGGGTGTACCTTGGTCCGTAAGCAGTTCCTTACAAATACCCACGCGGCTAAAAACAAGGGATAGCTCTTTGGCTATGGTTTTGGCCGAGGTATTTCGGAGAGGAATTGCTTCCGGATAACGAGTGGCATAGTCCAATATAACCAAAATGTACTGATGGCCCCTAGCAGACTTCATTATCGGACCTACCAAATCCATTGCGATCCTCTCAAAGGGGACCTCAATGATAGGAAGAGGTACCAGTGGGTTACGGAAATGTGGCATAGGTGCCGACTTCTGACACACAGGGCAGGAGGAACAATACTTTTCTATTTCCTTCATGACCCCAGGCCAATAGAATCTCTGCAATACCCTCTCTCTGGTTTTCTCTGTCCCCAGATGACCTCCCAGAATGTGTCCATGAGCCAATTCTAACACCAACTTCCTGTAAGGTTTGGGTACTACAAGTTGCTCAATGGTTTCTTCTGCCCTTTGAGCCACTCGATATAGAAGGTCCCTTTCCATAGTGAAGTAAGGATAAGGGCAAGTCTTATCTGGGTTCACTAACTCGCCATCTATTTTCACCACATTTTCCCGTGCTTTTATTAGGGTGGGGTCTTTTAACTGTTCTGTGGCAAAATTTTCCCTGTGAACCTCAAGATCTGAAAACTCCACAGACGGCATGTTTTCATCTGAGGATGTTGGCTCCTCCCCAGTTTCTCGAGTTTCCCCCGCCAATACCGACAAGGGAAATTCAGGAGAGTCCTCACCACTCCCAGAGGAATTCTGGTCATCTTCCTGGTTTATAGGGGCACCAGTGGGGGGCTCAGGACAATCCCAGAGTTCCCAGAATTTTGGAAAATCCCTTCCCACAATAGCATCATGTGGTAAGTGAGACACTAACCCCACCTGATGAGAGAGGTTACCTTTGGGGGTCTCAAAAAACACTGAAGTTACAGGATACTCTCGGGTGTCCCCATGCACACAAATAACAGCCACCCTGTTCTTCCCAGAGACCTCTGTAGTAACTAATTCAGCTTTTATCAATGTTACCAGGCTACCTGAATCCAGCAACACATCAACATGTCTACCATTAATACACATTTTACATAAATGTTTCTCAGGTCCCCGAATGGCAGTGCATGCAACTGTCACAAACAGCGACTGACGTCTCTCCCTTATAAAGTCACATTGCATAGGCTCATCCACAACTGGGCAATTGGCTGCAATATGTCCCTCTTGCTGGCAGCGGTAGCAAATAATTTTTTTCGCTGCCTCTTGCAGCCTGGGCTTCCTGGGCTGCTCCCGCCAGACCTTAGGTAGAACTCCCACCCTTTCACTCTCTCCACCCTCACCCCTTGGAGTCATCTTACCCGCCACTGGGAATGATCTGGTCTTAGGGGGGAAAGTCCGTGAGTCCCTGGAAGAGGTGGTCATGTTCTCTGTAGCCAAGTACCTCTCAACCAGATCCACAAGTTTATCTGCATTTTCTGGATCTCCATGGCTTACCCATTTTTGGATGGCAGTAGGAAGAGCTCTCAGGAAACGATCCATAACAACACGTTCCACAATGTTTGGTGCGGTCAAAATCTCTGGCTGCAGCCACTTCCTGCTCAGGTGAATGAGATCATACATTTGAGACCTGGGAGGTTTTCCAACCTGAAAAGTCCAGTTATGCACACGCTGAGCCCGGACTGCCAGGGTGACACCCAGCCGTGCCAATATTTCTGCTTTTAGCACCACATAGTCTTTTGCTTGGTCAGGCTCTAGGTCATAATAAGCTTTCTGCGATTCCCCAGTTAACAGAGGGGCCACCAGTCCAGCCCATTGCTCCTTAGGCCACTTTTCCCTTTCAGCAGTCCTTTCAAATGTGGTCAAAAACACCTCCGGATCATCCTCTCCAGTCATTTTTGTCAGTAAACGGCTCACACCAAAGGATGCGGTATTATTGTAACCACCTGCTTCATTGGTCTGCGGACGTTGCTGTATCAATGTCTCTATTTGCTGTTGAAAATTCTGCTCTTGTTTCTGCAACAGGTCTATGAAGCGGGCTTCAGATCGCTGCTGGGCTTGTTGCTGAGCTGCAAGGCTCTTTTGTAAAGCCGCATTTGTTTGCTGCTGATTTGCATTTGCTAGAGCCAGCTGTCTCAGTATCTCCTCCATGCTGGCCTTTTAAAAAAAAATTGAAAAAAAAAAACTGCCAAAATTCTCCACCAACTGTGAGGGGGTTCGCTCGGCAGCGGGTGTGTGTGACCCCTTGGATGGGTTCACAACACAAAGTCAGGCACAGCAGACAGCGGTGTAGGTGCAAAAACAAAAGATCCGGTTTATTTAGGCTACATGCAGTGATACATATAACAGCCAAACAAAATAAAACAAGAAAATAAATCCTGGTCAGCTTGACCTCTAACTACACACGTAGATTCCCTGTCTAACAACTGGGTGCAGCCTTGTACTGCCCCAATCTCTATTGTAGGGGTTTGCCACACAGGCGTTAACTCACCGCACAGAACAGATCTTAGACTCCCCAGTCTATACACACAAAACTGGTTCCAGGATGGAGCATCTCCCTATGCATGCTGGGGTTTTTTGTAGAGGTCTTAATGAGCCCACTTACTACAGCTGGGCTCATTAACTCTTCCCCTCTAATTGTAAAAGTCTGCATAAAGCCTGAATCTAGGACACACATATTTCCCATCCTGAATACAACCAGGTGACTTTACCTGCGTGTTGCCACACTATAAATATTAAAACTTATATTTTGGGAATCCATCTCTCCTTCGCTGAGGAGCTTACATTGGCTAACCGTAAAAAATCGGATCACGTTCAAGACCATGTGTGCATAGAGAAGCTCCGCAATACCTAATGGAGAAAATAAATCATTACACACCAAATCGCAGTCTTCCATCAGCCAACAAAAACCTCCTCCTCGTGCCCAAAGCCCGGTATAAATCCAAGGGGGATCGGAGATTCGCTGTCCAAGGGCCTCGGCTATAGAATGCTCTACCAATGAACATCCGCCTGAAAGAAAATAACCTGGCTTTTAGGAAAAACTCAAGACCTTCCTCTTTTAGCAGATGATCAAAGCTCGCCACAGCGCCTAGAGGCGATTCAGTTCGCATTGTGCGCTATATAAGTATTTCATTCATTCATTCAATTGTGGAAAGATTGTATAGTAGGTCTTTGTATAGGGAGAGGAGGGGAAACAACAATTTCCCAAAACTGCTTACAGATATGCCTATGAATCGTGGAGGGCTGGAGGCCAACCAGAAGAACATCAGCCCCCGGGATCTGAGGTGGACTAATCCCGATGTACAACAATGGAAATCCAGTGGGACACACTGTAGTCCCCAGGAGTGAGCCCCCATAGATTTGAAAAATGGTATGATCCACGTAAATGTAACCATCTATAAAAAAAAGAGGGTATACGATAAAATATGAACTATAACGTGGAAATATACAATAGGCTAGTAATGAAAAGGAATATAATAGTGCAGGGACCGATCAGTGGTAGGAATATAAAGCGAGGTGTGGGATAGGTGCAGAGTGATAAGGAGGACAAAGTATGCCCCATTGTGATAGCAAAATCATTAGTGAATAGGAGTACAGACCAAAACCCAGCGCTGAGGTGTTGAACCAAAGCCAGAGGGGAAAGTTGGGACACAATAAAATTTGAATAGAAATTAGAAAAAAAGAAGAAAGGGCCAAAAAGATTACCTAGATTATTGTGTAAGCAAAAGGGGTCCAATAGTGCCCAATTACAATGGGGGTTTAAGCCATAAGCGGGGTATGAATCGACTGGAGGGAGTATAAATACTCAAATGTGGTCGTAGGTGTCCACCAAACGACACGATAGTGGCCAATAATAGGAGACGGCGCCAAACAAATGAGCGGCGTAGGCTACTTACCATCTGGCGCCAGATACCTCGTGGAGGACGCCAGAATTGAGTCAACAGTGTCGGCGTGCCAACGTCACTGGTGGTGACGCAGCGCACACGACGCTGGAAGTGTGGCGTTGATATGCAACTGAATGTCCGCTCAGACCCCCACATCACCCGAAAGAGGAGGAGGGAGAAGGGGAGGGCCCCAGGAGCACATAGCAAATCCCAGGACTGGGCAATAACGGCCGGAAACCACCAGCCCAAAACACACCATGGCCCGGTGCATATAAAAAGCATATCCAACACACTGTAGATCACAATGTTGGATAATATTATTATATGACTAAACTCCTCTAATCCTAAATAGCATATGACTCTAGATTAACAATAGATAAAAATAAAAAAAAATATATAAAAAATATAAATATAAAATATAAATATAAAAAAAATATATATAAAATATAAATATAAAAAAATATATATATTTGTGTTTGAATAAATAAACACCTAAATTAATATTAGTAATGAAGAGTACCAACATTAATATAATCTACCGTATATACTCGAGTATAAGCCGAGATTTTCAGCCTCTTTTTTGAGGCTGAAAGTGCCCCCCTCGGCTTATACTCGAGTCATCGCTGTCTGCCCGCTCGATCAGCGTGTCGAGCAGACAGACAGCGGCCATTCTGATTCAAAAGCCGCGCCTCCGGCTCCGCCTTCGCCTGTGATAGGCGGAACACTGAATTTCCCAGCAGCCTGTGTTCCGCCTATCACGGGCATCCGCTCATCCTCGTACTACGGACGAGGATGATACGACGTCCGTGATAGGCGGAACACAGGCTGCTGGGAAATTCAGTGTTCCGCCTATCACAGGCGAAGGAGGAGGCGCGGCTTTTGAATTTTACAATGGCCGCCGACGAAGAGGGCACGGGACGGAGGCAAGGCAACGCACGGCACGGGACAGGACGGGACAGGACGGGACGGGACGGGACGGGACGAAGGCAAGGCACGACACGGGACGGAGGCTCGGGACAAAGGCTCGGGACACAGGTAGGCTGGACACACACACACACACACACACACACACACACACACACACACACACACACACACGGATGGAGACACACACACACGGATGGATGGATGGATGGAGACACACACACACACAGGGATGGATGGATGGATGGATACACACACACACAGGGATGGATGGATGGATGGAGACACACACACACAGGGATGGATGGATGGATGGATGGAGACACACACACACAGGGATGGATGGATGGATGGATGGAGACACACACACACAGGGATGGATGGATGGATGGACACACACACACACAGGGATGGACGGACACACAGGGATGGACGGACACACAGGGATGGACGGACACACACACAGGGATGGACAGGCATGTCTCACCCTCGGCTTATACACGAGTCAATAAGTTTGCCAGTTTTTTTGGGGGTAAATTGGGGGCCTCGGCTTATATTCGGGTCGGCCTATACTCGAGTATATACGGTATATGGGTAAGGGTGCATGCTTCCATCCCTATTATGTAGATAAAAACAAAGGTTTGGGACTTTATATGATTTGCAGGCCATGTGAAGCCAAGCGCCTCCATCCCTGCTTCTTGAGCAAAAAGGAAAGGAGGATGGGTCTTTAAATATATATAAAATATGAGTCTGGCAGGTACCTTATATAATGGAACTATGAACATTGCATGAAAGCATTGCATAACAACAATAGGCAATCAAAAGTTTATTTGTATATAAACTATGATAATAATAACAGTAATAACATGATAATATAATAGCATAATTAGTTCATACAGTAAAAATGCCTCTTATCATTATGGTTGCCCTTCTCTGCACTTTCTCCAGTTCCCCGATATCCTTTTAGAGAACTGGTGCTCAAAACTGAACTGCCTATTCCAAAGCAAAGCAACAATATAACATTAACCTAATAAAAACAAGTTTTGTTTTGTTTTTTTACTTTATTTTGTAAATTTTCAGCCTTTGAGTTTAAGGTCTTTCATCATGTTTTAGACAGTTTCCTGACTAACATTTTGTAAGACCCTTGTGTGTGAATTGTGCGCCCTACACTGTGCCGCGCTGTACCGTAGACTAATATTCCACTAGTGTGTGGTGGCAACTAAGGATGAGCCGAACACCCCCCTGTTCGGTTCGCACCAGAACCTGTGAACAGACCTAAACTTTGTGTGAACTTTAGAATCCTTTTAAAGTCTATGGGACTCGAACGTTCACAATCTAAAGTGCTCATTTTAAAGGGTAATATGCAGGTTACTGTCCTAAAAAGTGTTTGGGGACCCGGCTCCTGCCCCAGGGGACATGGATCAATGCAAAAAAAAGTTTTAAAAACGGACGTTTTTTCAGGAGCAGTGATTTTAATAATGATTAAAGTGAAACAATAAAAGTGTAATATTCCTTTAAATTTCGTACCTGGGGGGTGTCTATAGTATGCCTGTGAAGGGGCGCATGTTTCCTGTGCTTATAACTGTCCCTGCACAAAGTGTCATTTTGAAAGGAAAAAAAAGTCTTTGAAAATCACTTGTGGCTATAATGAATTGTCGGCTCCCATAATACAGAGAACACTCAATGAGTGTTCTCTGTATTCGCCGACAATTCATTCATTGATAAAAAAATTCCCCTAAATTCAATTACCAGGCCCTTCAGGTCTGGTATGGATATTAAGGGGAACCCCGCATCAAATTAAAAAAAAAAATTGATGTGGGGGTCCCAATAAAAATCCATACCAGACCCTTTATCTGAGCACGCAACCTGGCAGGCTGCAGGAAAAGAGGGGGGACAAGAGAGCCCCCCCCTCCTGAACCGTACCAGGCCACATGCCCTCAACATTGGGAGGATGCTTTGGGGGTCTGTGACCTCTCAAAGCACCATGTCCCCATGTTGATGTGGAGAAGGGCCTCATCCCCACAACCCTGAGCGGTGGTTGTTGGGGTCTGTGGGCGGGGGGCTTATCAGAATCTGGAAGCCCCCTTTAACAAGGGGACCCCCAGATCCCACCCCTTCCTGTTTGAAATGGTAAGGGGGTACAAAAGTACCCCTACCATTTCACAAAGAAAGTGTAAAAATGGTTAAATAAGACAAACACACTTTTGAAAATTTCCTTTATTAAAAATATATATATATATTTTTTAAATCCAGCGGTGCTAATCCACTCTTGCTATCCAGCGATGGATCTCCGGGGTCCAGCGATGGCTGATCTGATCCAGCGACGGGGGATCTCTCAGTCCAGCGCTATGCATCCATGCATCCGTCTTCTGTCTCCACTGCGGAGACACTGCGGGGATCCCAGCACTGACGTTTCTTATATTAGGAGAGCGGGGCCACCCGTCACCTGACCCCGCCCCCTCTGACGCTGGTGAGGGGAGCCAGGGGTTCCCTAATGACGTATGGGTGACCCCGCCCCCTCTGATGTAACGGAAACCTGCATTATAAAAAAAATAAAAATAAGTTTCCATTGCTCAATCTATATGCTGCAAGAAGGATTTTGAGAATAAGTTATAACAGTGAGTGGAACTCCGCTTTAACTTGTCTCCTGACAATGCATAGACAGACTTAACAGTAAACACGGGTTATTGCGTACTATATGTACTATATGTACTATATGTACTATATGTTCCAGACTTCCGCCTGGGGCTAGCACAAGCTGAAACCACTTCCTCTTTATCTGTAGTAGCTTTTATTTCAACGTATTAACTGCACAAGCAATTACTAAACTTAAAGGGGTACTCTAGACTTAGGTTATAATAATAGCACAAAGCAGTGTAAATATTAAGGGGGCTTTTCCAGGATCCTTACAGGTACAGTGTAGCATGACCGCGCAGTTGTCATTCAAAGTGTCACAATGTTGAAAACTGAAAATTTACCTGGTCAGGAAGGGGGTAAAAGTGCCCGGTAGGCAAGTGGTTAATAAAAAAAAAAAGAGAGGTGAGAAGTCAAGGCTGCCATCAGGGCCGTTTTTAAGGCAGGGCAAAAGGGGCAGCTGCCCTGGGCCCTGTCATTGTAGTGGGGCCCAAAGCAGCTACCTCATACTTGGTAACTATCCCAGTTTAAATTCCCTTGTTCCTTGAGGTTTTAATCCTGTGCTGTATCCTGATATCTCAGTGTGAAGTTCTGTTACTAATGCTGCCCAGCTCTGCCCTATTGTTGTGTACAGATGACTCACCTGCAAACCCTGTGTTTATATGTAATTACCAACATTGATATGTAAATAGTGAAGTGATGGCATTCATATGAAAATAGAGGACGACCGGTAAGATTCATATGTAAATAGAGGCGGTATTCATATGTATATCATGCCCCCCCTGAGGTCATATCCACCATCACCTATACTGAATGCTGCCCACTGGGGAGGTGAAGGGGCATGCTTGGAAATCTGCACTGCACTGCCACTGAGCCCCGGAGTCCTAGGATCCCTAGGAGTGTAATGTCTATTAATGGGCCCCCTCAACTCCCCAGTCCATGGTGTGCAGGCAGTGAGGAAATGATGTGCTGTAACCTCTATCAACCAATCAGTAAGCAGTAATGATGTGCAGTAACTATAGCAACCAATCAATGAGCAGTATTGATGTACAGTAATCTCTTGCAACCAATCAACAAGCAGAAATGATGTGCTGTAACCTCTAGCAACCAGTCAGTGAGTGGTAATGATACACTGTAACCTCTAGCAACCAGTCAGTGAGCGGTAATGATGCACTGTAACCTCTGGCAACCAATCGCAATCGCTGTCTGATCTGATTCAGTAAACTGATTTTGAGTCTTGCTGATTTTTATTATATGTCTCAAAGCAGGTGGAGAGTGAAACTGCATGGGGGGGGGGGCCCAAAACATTTTTTTTCCCAGGGTCCAATCAATATTAAAGACGGCCCTGGCTGCCATGGACTAGGTGAGAGAGGAGCACATTGGGATGGCTGGGGCAGAAAAGACATTACAAAAAGGCTTCTTATGTATTATGAAAAGTTAAATTCTGCCTGTAAATGTGAATTAATCCTATAAAAGGAAATCCCCATCCGTATCTGATCTGTGGTGGGCGGTGTTAACCTCCTTCATCTTACATCGTCTATCCAATGTGGCCGGGGGGGAAATATCCAGATTAATCTGCAAAATATTCCCAGCGAGAGAGACGGATTGAGAGTTCCTAGCTGTTCTAATGCCCCTTAAACACACGATCGGACTTTCCGACAAGAAAACCGTGGATTTTTGTTGGAAGGGTGTCGGCTCCAACTTGTCTTGCATACACACGGTCACACAAATGTTGGCCAACAAATTACGAACGTAGTGACGTACAAGACATACGTGATGTATCCATTACGAACGCTAGTTTTACAAGAACGAGAGCTTCCGGCTCGTACTTGATTCCAAGCAATGCGTGGACTTTTGTTCCGACAGACTTGTGTACACACGATCGGAAAGTCCGACAACAAACATTTGTTGGCGGAAAACTTGAGAACCTGCTAGCCAACATTTGTTGGTGGAAAGTCCGACAACAAATGTTCGATGGAGCGTACAAGCGGTCGGACTTTCCGCCAACAAGCTCACATCCAACATTTGTTGTCGGAAAATCCAATTGTGTGTACGGGGCATAAGAATGTCCTCCTCTACAAGGAAATCCTTCACACTGAGGAGGACGATGTCTCTCGGAGGCTGGTCAGGAAGTGGTGTAGAATGTAATGCCCAACATAGACCGTCACAGGAAAATGCCTGGACAGCTTTTTTTTTTTTTTTCTTTGTTTCAATATTTTTTTATTGAGTATTTCAGATACGAACAGATTACAAATAAGAGAAGACATTTCGATATACACAGTATACATCCGTATAAGAACTTTTGAGTGGTTAATATATCCCTTTCATGACTAAGCCTATTTTTGGCATTTGGTGTTTACAAGTTAAAATCCATATTTTTTGCTAGAAAATTACTTGGAACCCCCAAACATTATATATATATATATTTTTTAGCAGAGACTCTAGAGAATAAAACGGCGATTGTTGCAATATTTTATGTCACGCGGTATTTGCGCGGCGGTGTTTTAAACGCAACTTTTTTTGGAAAAAGTGACACTTTCATGAATTTAAAAAAAAACGAAACAATAAAATTAGCCCAATTTTTTTGCATAATGTGAAAGATAATGTTACGCCGAGTAAATAGATACCAAACATGTCACACTTTATAATTGCACGCACTCGTGGAATGACAACAAACTACGGTATCTAAAAATCTCCATATGTTTTTTTCTGGTTACCAGGTTAAAGTTACAGAGGCAGTCTAGTGCTAGAATTATTGCTCTCGCTCTGACGATCGCGGCGATACCTCACATGTGTGATCTGAACACCGTTTACATATGCGGGCACAACTTCTGTATGCGTTTTCTTTGCTGCGCGAGCTCGCAGCGACGGGGGGGGGGCGCTTTAAATTTTTGTTTTTCTTATTTATTGTATTAATTTTAAAATTAATAAATAGTTAAAAAAAAAAAAAATTATCACTTTTATTGCTTTCACAAGGAATGTAAACATCCCTTGTGACAGTAATAGGTGGTGACAGGTACTCTTTATGGAGGGATAGGGGGTCTAAAAGACTTCCCCACCCCTCCTTTATACTTCAAAGTATTCAGATCGGCGAAAACGGCGATTCTGAATACCGTATATTTTTTTTTAAATCCGGCGCCATTGGCAGTCGAGTAAACGGGAAGTGACGCCCTGACGTCGCTTCCGTGTTTACAATTAGGAGACTGGAATGACGCTGCTTACGGCTTCATTCCAGTCCCTCCCTAGCCACTGGAAGCGGCGGATGTGAAATCGGTGCTCCCGATTGAACGGAAGCACCGGCAAGAGCGGCGGGAGGCGGCGGGAGGGGGGGGGGGATGTCCCCTCCCGCTCCTCCGGCATAACAGCCGAGTGGCTTTTAGCCACATCGGTTGTTATGGCTGGAAAGCCAATCGCCCGCTCAGAAAAACGGTACCAGGATGATGCCTGCAACTGCGGGCATCATCCCGGTATACCCCCCGGAAGCCGAGTATGCACATCTGCATACGCTCGGCGGCAAGGGGATAATAACAAATCATTAGCTAATCAGTAGAACGAGGCTAAAGCATGCGGAAATCAACGGGTCAAGGAAGCCTTACTTCTTGTTGTTACGTTTTTCGGCCATATAGACTAATGTTTGTCAAATATTGAAGGGCATAGAGTTGATTGCAATGAGACACTCGACCGTATACTTTCTGTGGACTGGTCTCGTAACATCTGATTGAGGTTTATAGAGGTGTTGTTTTTCCAGTTACGAAGTATCAGTATGTGTGTCTCCAGTAGGATGTGGGTAACGAATGGTCTGAAGTTGGGTGGGAATTACTCTATGCCTAATTATGCATACACACTGTCGGACTTTCCAATGGGAAATGTTGGATGTGAGATTGTTGGCGGAAAGTCCGACCGCGTGTATGCTCCATTGAACATTCGCTGTCGGACTTTCCGCCAACAGATCTTGGCTAGCAGGTTCTCAAATTTTCCACCAACAAAACTTTGTTGTCGGACTTTCTGATCGTGTCTACACAAGTCCATCGCACAAAAGTCCACACATCCTCGGAATCAAGTATGAGCCGGAAACGATCAGTCTTGTAAAACTAGCGCTCGTAATGGAAACAATGGAGGTGATGGAGGTAATGGAGAAGTTCATGACTATTGAACTTCCTTTTTATAGTCTCTTTGTACGTCTTTTACATCTTGTACGTAACCACGTTCGTAGTTGTTGACCAACATTTGTGTGACCGTGTGTGTATGCAAGACAAGTTGGAGCCGACAACATTCGAACAAAATTTCACGTTTTGTTGCCGGAAAGTCCGATCATGTGTACGGGTCATAAGTGAAGGACTGCCAAATATTTGGGTTCTGGGAGGGGTTAAGATTCATGTTAGGGAGGAGATTAGCTGTAATATTCAGTTCCATAGGCTTTTTATATTTGGGCATTGCCAGAACACATGTAATAGGTTTTCTATTTGCCTGCAGTCCCCCCAACATTCCGGCGATGTTTCTGGGAAATAGCTTGTCATTCTATATGGGGTGTAGCACCATCTGTTTGCCATTTTAATCATCAGTTCCCAATGCTTAACGCAATGTGAAGCTTTGTGTGTTTCTCTGAAAGTGTGTTGCCATTGTTCGTCTGAGAAGGTGATGCCCAAGTCTGTCTCCCATTTCCCCATTGCTATGGTTTTCTTAAATGCTAGTTTGTTACGGATGAGGTTGTAAAATAATGATATTCTGTTTAGGTTTTGTTTGGGTGTTGAGTAAAATTGCCATACTTTGGACGTAATTTTTATCTTTGGACTTGGATGCGATTTGAGGAAATGTGTTATTGGTAAATAAGGATGAGCCGAACACCCCCCTGTTCGGTTTGCACCAGAACCTGCAAACAGACCTAAACTTCGTGTGAACTTTAGAACCCTATTAAAGTCTATGGGACTCGAACGTTCAAAATCGAAAGTGCTAATTTTAAAGGCTAATATAGAAGTTACTGTCCTAAAAAGTGTTGGGGGACCCGGGTCCTGCCCCAGGGGACATGTATCAATGCAAAAAAAAGTTTTAAAAACTGCAGTTTTTTCGGGAGCGGTGATATTAAATAATGAAACAATAAAAGTGTAATAATCCTTTACATTTCGTACCTGGGGGGTATCTATAGTATGCCTGTGAAGGGGCGCATGTTTCCCGTGTTTAGAACTGTCCCTGCACAAAGTGTCATTTCTGCAGGAAAAAAAAGTCATTTAAAATCACTCGCTGCTATAATGAATTCTTGGCTCCCCGTAATACAGAGAACACTCATTGAAAGTCATTGATAAAAAAAAAAGCATGGGGTTCCCCCAAATTCAATTACCAGGCCCTTCAGGTCTGATATGGATATTAAGGGGAACCCTGAGTCAAATTAAAAAAAAAATTACGTGGGGGTCCCCCTAAAAATCAATACCAGACCCTTTATCCAAGCACGCAACCTGGCAGGCCGCAGGAAAAGAGAGGGGGGGGCGAGAGAGCTCCCCCCCAAAGCACCATGTCCCCATGTTGATGGGGACAAGGGCCTCATCCCCACAACCCTGGCCGGTGGTTGTGGGGGTCTGTGGGCAGGGGGCTTATCAGAATCTGGAATCCCCCTTTAACAAGGGGACCCCCAGATCCTGCCCCCCCTGTTTGAAATGGAAGTGATGTTAGGTCTTTCGTTGGGGATTTTGCCTTTTCAATGTCTACCCATAGTGGCGTTTTGCTCTCGTATAACCAGTATTTGATATGGTCTAATCTAACTGCCCATAGGTAGTCATATAGGTCCACTAGTCCTTCCCCTCCTACTTTCCTGTGGGAGGTGAGGTTATTGCGGGAGCATCTAGCTTTTTTGCCACCCCAAACGTATTTCCAGCTTAGATTCGACAGGTTTTTGAGGTAATGGTGCGGTATATGAATTGGCAGGATGCGAAATATATATAAGGTTTGTGGTAAGATCAACATTTTTTAGGCTGTTATTTTGCCTAGCCAGGGCATTTTCTTTTTCGACATATCTTTTAGTTGGGTTTCCAGTTTGGTAATTAGCAGAATTATATTAGCTTTACCTAGTTCAGAAGTTGTATTGGTGTAATTCCTAAGTAGGAAATACCTCTCTTACTCCACATATATGGTAATCATTTTCGTAGTATATTCTGTATGGAAGGTGGTACTCCTACATCTAACATTAGAGATTTCAATCAGTTAACTTTGTTATACGAGATTTTGCTGAAATACGGATTTTGTGGGCCTGTTTTAGGGATGTACGCGGGTTGGTCAAGAGCAGGATGACATTGTCCACAAATAAGTTTATGTTATGCATGCTACCACTGGAAACATGTAATCAAGGGGTGTGTCCTAACTGCTTTGGCTAGTCGTTCTATCATTAGATTAAATATGGCCGTGACAGGGGGCACCTTTGTCTGGTCCCGTTTGATATGTTGAAGGGTGTGGATAGGAAGCCATCTGAGTATACCTGTGCAGATGGGCATGAGTATAGGGCTAAAGTAGCTTTTGGTTTGGAACTCTTAAAACCAAACTTGGATAATACCATTTCCATTTAGATCCAGCCAACCAAAAGTACCTTGCTATACAGTGGGTACAGTAGTACAATCCCAGTATACAGAGTGGGTAAGCAGTGGGTACAATCCCAGTATACAGAGTGGGTAAGCAGCGGGTACAATCCCAATATACACAGTGGATAAGTAGTGGGTAGAATCTCAGTATACACAGTGGGTAAGTAGTGGGTAGAATCTCAGTATACACAGTGGGTAAGCAGCGGGTACAATCCCAGTACACACAGTGGGTAAGCAGCGGGTACAATCCCAGTACACACAGTGGGCAAGTAGTGGGTACAATCCCAGTACACACAGTGGGTAAGCAGCGGGTACAATCCCAGTACACACAGTGGGCAAGTAGCGGGTACAATCCCAGTACACACAGTGGGTAAGCAGCGGGTACAATCCCAGTACACACAGTGGGCAAGTAGTGGGTACAATCCTAGTACACACAGTGGGTACGTAGCGGCTACAATCCCAGTATACACAGTGGGTAAGTAGTGGGTACAATCTCAGTATACAAAGTGGGTAAGTAGTGGATACAATCCCAGTATACATAGTGGGTCAGCAACGGGTACAATCTCAGTATACATAGAGAATAAGTAGCGGGTACAATCCCAGTATACTCAGTGGGTAAACAGCGGGTAAAATCTCAGTATACATAGTGGGTAAGTAGCAGGTACAACCCCAGTATACACAGTGGGTAAGTATCGGGTACAATCCCAGTATACACTGTGGGTAAACAGCGGGATTTGATAAGAAGATAGAGCGGGCATGGCTCCATCCTCTAGTCAGACTTCTTCAAAGGGAGTCAGTGCTCTCCGGAAGTTATGAGGTTTAGGTAAGGAATGCAGGAAGTGAAGGAGTTGACGTTGGCACCAATTGTCAAGCGCCAGAGCACCATAATGTGCAGAGACAGTAGACGGGGTGTGCCACTGTGGTGCAAATAGAAACTGTGAGGCTCTAAAGATTGTAGAAAAATTGATCTGCACTCCAGTTGTTGCTCTTAAAATGTCTTAATTTTATTGAACAGACACAGTGAACAAAAGCAGATTAAGTCAGTTGACGGGTTTCAGCCTATAAGGCTTTAGTCATAACTTTATAGGCTAAAACGCATCAACTGACTTAGTATGCATTTATTCACTGTGGCTATTCAATAAAATGAAGATCAACAACTGGAGCGCGGATCAATTTTTCTACATTACTCTACTCAGCCAGCGACTGTGGATCGATCACCTGGGAGCTCTGCTATTTATGTGGTGTATGGGTAGCAGCACTGACTTTTCTGTTTATACTTTAGGCTCTAAAGATTTCCTGTTCAATCCAGGCATGAAAGATTGGGTCAGAATGACCTCTGAGGGATACCGGGTGACCCAAAATAAGTGTCATGGGCAGTGGTGGCCAGTGCTCAACATTTTGGGGAAGCAGCAAACAAACCTGCCCCCCTCACTTGCACTAACACGATGATCGACCGCCGCCCCCCCCCCCCCCCCCCACTGCAGGAGATGGATGGGAAGGCGGTAATAAGTGGCCTAACCTTAGACTGTTCCTCGCTCCAGCTTGTCGTGGGAAGTTCTGGGCCATTGCTTCACCTCCCGGCAGAACAGGAAGTGGGTCCTGAGACCCAATTGGCTGGGAGTCCTAAGACACCTGTCCAATGGGTTCTCAAGACCCGCTTCCATGATTTGGCTGTGAGGAGAATCAGGAAGACATTAGCGAATATTAATTTGCTAATGTCACACAACTGGGCGTGCACAGGGCGCAGCCCACCCTTTTTTGAAGCCAATTAGAGCCTCCGGCTTGGATATTTGAGCAGGTTTCTGGGTATTTGTGTTCCAGACCAAGGAAGCTCTGACAGCAGAACATGTCTGCACCAGTCAGTCACTTGTACCATATGTGTAGCAAGCTAATAGAAAAATGGGTCCGGCAATCCCACACCTCCCCTCACCTTCAGTCTAATCGGAACATCATGGCTGATTCGGGGGCACCTTTCCACGCCAAACTAGATTTGACGATCTCTGATATTAAGGCACAAAAGAAAGCCCTCGGTACATATGCTGGTTAAGCCTGAAGCAAGTGTAGGAGCTGAGACATTACATTCATTTTTAGGATATTAGACCTCCAAAACTAGAACGCATTGTTAGTCCAATAATCTAGGTTAGTCTTGGCCCTTGTACACACGGTCGGAGATTCCGACGGAATGTGTCCTATCGGACCGTTTTGTCGGATATTCCGACTGTGTGTGGTCTCCATCGGACTGTTTCCGTCGGAGTATCCGACGGACCAAGTTTTCCAACTGGTTGGTAAAATTTTCAGACAAAATGCTCCGATCGGACATACTCCGATCATGTGTAGAGAATTCCGATCGGACAAAGTGCCACGCATGCTCAGATCAAATTCCTACACCAAAGCTATTGGCTACTGGCCTGAACATGTAGTCCCATCGTAATGAAATAACGTCATCATGTTCTGCACGATCAGAATTCCCGACAACTTCGTCCGACCGTGTATATGCAACAGTTTCGGACAAAATCCGATGGACAAGGCATAGAGAGTAATAACGGGAGGTAATTAAGCTTAAATATCAGAGAGGGATCAGCATGCACAAGCGTACCCAGGTATCTGATAGAGTGCAATGCCCAATGGAATGGGAAGCTAGGCCTAAGAGACTTCAAGGTATGCTCATCCAGACACACACTTAGCCCTTGTACACACGGTCGGAGAATCCGTCGGAATGTGTCCTATCAGACCGTGTCATCAGATAATCCGACTGTGTGTGGTATGCATCGGACTGATTCCATCCGAATCTCCGTCCGACCCAATTTTCCAACATGTTGGAAATATTTCCCGACCAACTGGGCCGATCGGACATACTCCGATCATGTGTAGCGAATTTTGATTGGACCAAGTGCCACGCATGCTCAGATCAAATTCCTACATCAAAGCTATTGGCTACTAGCCTGAATGTAGTCCCATCGTAACGAAATTATGTCATCACGTTCTGAAAGATCGGATTTTTCGACAACTTAGTCCGACCGTGTGTATGCAACAGTTTCGGACACAATCCGTCGGACTAAATCCAATGGACAAAATCCGACGGATTTGGTTGGCAGAATCTCTGACCATGTGTACGTGGGCTTAAAGCCAAGGGTTTTTTCAGATCCATCTTAAAATTTGTCAGAGCCCCAAATGTGTGAAGTTCCTGAAGAAGAATTGGAAGGGAGATTATCAGATTAGTAATGTAGAAAAGAAGGTTGTCAGCGTAGGCAACCTTGTGGTGATAATCTTTCCGCTGATAGGCCACAGACGTCTGAGTTTGTTCATATATAATGTAGGAGAAGTGCTTGGATCACAAATAGTAAGGGTGAAAGGGGGCACCCTTGCCTTGTTCCATTATAAATGTCGAATGGGAGCAGAGTGACTGCTGTTGATCCCGACAGTCACTGAGGGTGTGGAATATAAAGACTTAATCGATATGAGCATAGAGTCCAGAGCTCCAATGTGAAAAGCACAAAAGTTCAATCAACCCTATCGAAGGCTTTATCTGCATCAGTAGAATACAGAAGCATAGACATGGATGAGTTTCTAGCCTTGGAGATGAGGTTGATTGAATGGATAGTATTATCACATGCCTCTCTAGGGCAGATTAAACCAACTTGGTTTGGAGAAACAATGTGTTGAAGGATTGGGCCAAATCTATGTGCATTTATTTTAGAGAATATTTTCAGATAGCAATTCACTAATGAAAGTGACCGATAACTGGAGCATTGTGAGGGGCTTTTCAGCTTGGGAATGACTGATATCTGGGCCCACGATAGGTCTTTTTTGATAGGATAGCCCTCCAAAATGGTGTTAAACACTTCTAAGCCCTTGTACACACGGTCGGAGATTCCGACAGAATGTGTCCTATCGGACTGTTTTGTCGGATAATCCGACTGTGTGTGGTTTGCATCGGACTGTTTCCGACAAAATATCCGACGGACCAACTTTTCCAACTTGCCGGTAAAATTTTCTGACAAAATGCTCCGATTGGACATACTCCGATCATGTGTAGCCTACTCTGACGGACAAAGTGCCACGCATGCTCAGATCAAATTCCTAGACCAAAGCTATTGGCTAATAGCCTGAACGTAGTCTCGTCGTAATGAAATAACATCATCACGTTATGTACAATTGGATTTTCCGACAACTTTGTCCGACCGTGTGTATGTAACAGTGTCGGACAAAATCCGTCGGACAAAATCCAACGGATTTGATTGTCAGAATGTCCGACCCATGTGTACAAGGGCTTAGAAATGGAGTAAACTGGGGAAAGACAACATAACATGAGGTATTGAGGCCCACTGGACCAAGAGCTAGACATGGGCGCCGTCAATAAATTTGTTTTGTTCTGTTCCGTTACGGTTCGTATTAAAATTGATTCGTACTTCGTATTTCGTGTCCGAAATTCCGTTTCAATTCGTACGAAATACGAATTGTCGTTAGGTTCGTTAACTTGTACGAACGTTCGTTACGATGAATTTAACGGCAAAAATATATACCTCAATATGACAGTCGATGCTGATGGAAGTTTGGTTTTTAATCCGAAATACGAAATTCCGTTGAAGAATTTCCTATTCGAAATACGAATTTTCGTTAGATGAGAGGCTCCCACCATCCCTGTGCTGTGCTGACTTCCTACTTCGGATTCGTAAACAAAAGTTCGTATCTCGTACAGAATTCGGACGCATGGCAATTTGTATTTCGGATCCTCCCGAATGTACGAATTTAGGAAAGTTCGTACGAATTTGAGATTCGTACGAAAAGAATCGCACATGTCTACCAAGAGCTTTTCCGATTAGAGTCGTTTATACTGTATGAAGATGTTCATCTCCTGTGATCGGCTTGACCAAAGATTATTTTTCATCTACCATCAAGGTGAGTGAGCATCTTTTCTGAAGGTAGGTAGGCTTTTATGTCTGCCAATCTGTGTTCCAACTGAGCACCTTCAAGGGGCATGTTTAAATTGTACCGGCTCACATAATAAGATCTGAATGTGGCTGCTATACATGAGATAGCGCTCTGCTGCCTTTACTACCATATTCATAAAAAACTTCATGATTAGGTCAGAGGTATTATGCATCCTGTCTTTTTTAGGCCTATGTCCATGTTTAATTAGGACTCTGCAAATGCAGCATTTGTGAGAGGCCCGTAACATGAGGAGAATCACCAATGAGTCTTCTATTTAAGTCAAAGAAGGTTTGTAGTTCCTTCACAAGATCTAAGCCAACCGGTTGGTCCTAAAATAACTTTTAATTTAAATTCCATGAAGTGGATTTTGGGGGGAAAATATTCTGGCTGTAACTCGAAATAAAAACGTGAGCAGACAAAGCAATATATCCTATCCCAGCATCAGAAACTAGGAGTCATGACACATATCTTGAATGGGAAAAGACTTATGCATGAGTAGTGCAGGGGAATAGTATGAATAGGCTCTGTCTTGGGGGTGTATAATGCGTCAGACATCGAGTAATTAATGAGAATGGAGAACTCAATCTGTTCCTGCCTGGTTGATGACATTTTGAGACCTACCCCCAGAGGGGTCTTTAGTGGGGTCCATCATGAAGTTAAAATCCTCACCCAGCCGGAACTACCCAAAGTATCACAGACGCTGGCGTTTTTTTTATTTTTCTAGGGGCCAAAATCACAATAGCCAAGGCCTGGAAGAAACATGCTGTTTCCTTTTAAGATGTTTAGAACAAAGGTCACATGGATTATGGTACAAGAACAAGTGGTGGCTAAACTGAACGACAAAACTGAGAGGTTTCGGGCGGTCTGGGAGCCATGGGCCACGTTATGTAATATTTCCCTTATACCTGGGATGCAACCTGGTAGTCTGGCCTCTCGGGGACCATTAGCGCTGGACCAGCACATTCTGCTCTCTCTCTCTCCCCCTCACACATTTTCCTTCTCTCCTCCTTTGACACCTCCCTTGGTGCAGTGTGATGCTACCCTATTGGGTAGATTTGCAGGACAGCAGGCACAGTACAGGCAAGTTAATTGCTCTAGCTGTCCATCGGCATCTCGGTCTGTGAAACCCTAGTGGGGCAGGGTATGATTTATCTGGTGGGAATAGGCGGCTCCAGCCCCTGGTCAGCAGCAGGATCCCAATTGGGGCGCTTGGGGGTCTGAGGCCCGTGTATCTTAGCCGTGCGTGTTCTCATTAGAGGAGTAGATTGAATGCCACGGGTACACGACTTTAAGATCGGTTTACCGAACTAGTCAGAGGTAAATGTGAATATAAAGTATAATATATATAATATAACGGGATGTCAACGGCCCTGTCTTTGCTTGCCTCTACTGTCTATATGTATGGAAATATGGATGATTCTTTTGGTTTTATTGTACTTTCACCTTCTCTGTTATGAAGAAAAACTGTTAATAAAAATTACTCAAGCTAAAAATCCTCACCCAGATTTAAAGTCCCTTCAGTAAATTCTTCTAACCTGGTCAAAACAGAGTCAAGGAACAAAATCTGGTTGGATTTGGGGGAAAAAAATACATTTTGTCTCAAAATGTGACCCAGATACATAGACCATTTTTCTGGCAGGTTTGGGCCTTTAATATTTCATGAGATTACTTTCAGTGTCATGATTAGAGGTTGAGTATAGTGATAAAGCAAAGAAAAAAAAATGGTGGGGAAGGGTATCTAGGACCGGTGCCCAGAGGGGAAAAAAGAAAAAGGGGAAATCTAATCTAAAACACAGTCAAGAAGCAGATTGAGATATGAGAGCCTGTCCCCCCTGACCCCAAACATTGTTAACAATAGAAAAAGGAACCTGAGAGAGGTCAGCAAGACATAATAATACATCTGCAGAAATAAATCCAATAGACTTCTGCATATTGCATACTCAGCTTGACTTTCCCCATGTAAAAGTCATGTGCACTTGGACAGCCAGTATGATACCTTGAGCCCATGCTCTCTGAAGATACAGCATGGTGAATCAGGAGTGTCATAACTAAGCAGACAATGTGCATCTGTCTGTAATTGCAAAACCATCAAATAGATATAGAAAACATCAAACATATCAGGCCAGGTGGGACAAGGCTCACCCAGGTCACATCTGGGCAATAAGCCAATAATTGTTATGTCTCAAGCCAATGATTAAGTATTATTGGCTGGCATTGTTTAACCCGGTTGATCGGGCCAACAAAGCTCCCACTCTTACTCTAGGAGGGAGATATTTCCTTCCCCAAAGGATAGGAGAAATTACAGGGGCAGTAAATATTAAGGCACATATATTGTCCAGAACCATGCCTACCATCTTTGGCATAATGACAATCTAAAGTACAAAGCAATGTCCCGTAAAGATAGCATTGCACATTGAGTATATAATTGTGAAGAATTTTGTAAAGCCAGCAAAAGTAAGTACATGTTATAATAGCAGTCTAACCTATAAACCAACTATACAGAGGGTGCATACCTTTGTTATTTCCAAGTGGGACACCCTGGAGATCAGGCACGAGATACCTTTTTACTCATCTCATTCCCTAAAGTACCCTCTCAAAGGTTTGAGAGTAGAGGAAATTATATCATGTGGTATGAGGTTATCTGCAACATGTCCTCCCAGGTGATCCAAAAATGGAAGGAAAAAAAAAAGAGAGGAGGGCGATAAGAGGAGGGAATTGGGTCCTCTAGACCCCTGTGAAGGCTTGTTGCTGGCCCCCACCATCTATCCCCTCTGGAAGTGTTCCAGAGAAAACTTTGCGACAGTTATGGCCTGTACACACGGTCGGACATTCCGACGACAAAATCTGTCAGATTTGTTCAGACGGATTTTGGCCCAAACTTGTCTTGCATACACACGGTCTCACAAAGTTGTCAGAAAATCCGATCATTCAGAACACGATGGTGTAGAAGACGTATGACGGGACTATAAAGAGGGCAGTAGCCAATAGCTTTCATCTTGTAATTTATTCTGAGAATGTGTGGCACTTTGTCCGTCGGAATTGTCTACACGTGATCTGAATTTATACGATTGGATTTTGTTGTTGGAAAATTTTAGATAATGCTCTCAAACTTTGTGTATCGGACATTCCGACAGAAAAAGTCCGATGGAGCCCACACATGATCGGATTTTCCGAAAACAAAATCTGATCGCACATTTTCCATCAGAAAGTCCGACCATGTGTACAGGGCATAAGTCTCAAAAACTGAGTCAGGGACCACAATCACCTGTCTATGATTTGTTACTGTTGGGTGTGACAGCCGAGTCTCCTGGATGGTGTCATACTCTACTGTGGGGCCTGTCAGCAGGAATAGGGGGTGCAGTGTTGGAGAAATCTAACAAATTAGGAATCTGGAGGGGTTTTATGCCCGTGAAATCAATTAAGGCATATAGTCCTGATGGATGTTTTGGCGAGAAAGTGCAGTTACCATTACATAAAAAGGGTGAAATTGATTGCCTCATTTGTATGTCAGGCTATGGGAACTGAGCTTGTCCAGTAGAGGTCTAAGGGATCCTCTCATTTGCAGAGTTTTCTTGGAAACATCTGGGAGATGATGAATTTGGGTCCCATCAAAGTCCCTTATGTTAGGCTCTCTCTGTAGAATGCCTTCTTTCAGGGTACATGAATGCAGGCAGTATAGTACATCTCGGGGATGGTAATGATCCGTGGACTCTGTCAATAGTAATTTCAGTCTGAGGTGGGCACTCCAGATAGCTATTGAAGATGTCAATGCCTGTGGCCCACAGATCAGCTTGTTCAATGGCCTTTGGGATTTCCAAGAGCTGGATATTCTTTAGGTGGCTGTGGTTTTATAGATCATAGATAAAAAAAAGGATGTAGTTATGGTATTTGTGAACTGAGAGCATCCTGTAAGGTCTAGACAGTGGTGGCAACCATTCTTATATCAGTATTGTCTTGTACTGCATCTTCTAGTTTACCATCTCACTCTGCCATTTCTTTAGCAGCATGCCTTCCCTAAGGACCATTTCAATCCTGCTCACTAGCATCTCATAGTCATCCTTAGTGTTCATAGTGGGCAGGAAAGACCAGGGCATATTCCCCTGGAGTAGCTGAAGTCAGCCAACTGGTATCAAAGCAGGGCTGGGTAGGTGTACTCGCTGCAGTCTATAGCTGATTGAATGGATGTGAGAGGTTCCTGTGGTCTCATTGAGTCAGTGCTGTAGTAGTTAGCGAGGGCCGCCATGTTTGTGTCCTTCCCTTAGAGCACATTGTTTCCCCATAGCTGGTATCTGGAGACAATGTAAAGGAGCGTGGAGGCAGGTCACTGATTGGGGAGAGGAAAGGCAGTTTGTGATCCCAGTCGGGCTCCTCTGTCTGTAGGAGCAACAGGTACTGTGCTGAAGTGAAAGGGAGCATGCCAGTCTCAAGAGGAGAAGCAGTTGGCTGCAGCTGTTTCAAAAAACAGCACATGGCTGTGGAAGAACAGTATTGCTGTGACTTCCCAGGCTTCCTCTTGTGGGTTGCCACTCCATGGAGATGGACAGGGGCTGGTAGGTGACTGCTGTATGGCTGTACAGCCACACCCCATCCCTGCGCATCTTAATATGGTAGCAAAGTTTTAAAAAGCTTGAGCATGGCTGATGTTAAATCACTGACTGTTTCCGGGACACCCCAGATACTGAGGTTATCGTGTCTGTTACAGTTGTCTAAATCTTCTAGTAGGTTTGCTTCTTAAAGTAGCATTATATTGTTTTTCTTCTGATTAGCTTTTTGATGTGGGGTGTGAAACTTGTGAGACACCCCAAACCCTTTCAGCGTTCCAGATACTGCCTTAATTTACCTCTTTCTTTCAGTGTTTCCTTCCTGCATCTAAAAATTAATATTGTGAATCCGCTGGTGCCTGCTATAGGATTTCTTCATTGTAAAAGTCTTGTCACATTCAGAACTCTAATATGTCTTCTCTGCAGTGTGATTCATCTGGTGTTTAATAAGTCTGGTCTTCTGTGTAAAAGCTTTTCCACATTTAGAACACTGATATGGCTTCTCTCCAGTGTGGAACGCTTGGTGACTAATAAGTTCTGCCTTTGCTGTAAAAGCTTTGTCACATTCAGAACATGGATAGGGTTTCTCTCCAGTGTGACTCATCTGGTGTCTTAAAAGCCTTGACTTGACCGGAAAAGCTTTGCTACAGTCAGAACACTGATATGGATTCTCTCCAGTGTGAATCCTTTGGTGTTCAGTAAGATTGACCTTCTGTGCAAAAGCTTTGTCACATTCAGAACACTGATAGGGCTTCTCTCCAGTGTGGCTTCTCTGGTGCGTGATAAGATTTATCTTCTTTGCAAAAAAATTTCCGCATTCAGAACACTGATATGGTTTTTCTCCAGTGTGAACCGCCTGGTGTCTTAAGAGCCTAAACTTGACTGCAAAAACTTTGTTACACTCAAAACATTGAAATGGCTTCTCTCCAGTGTGAACTCTCTGGTGTCTGGTAAGATGTGACTTCTGTTTAAAAGCTTTATCGCATTCAGAACACTGATATGGCTTCTCTCCGGTGTGAATCCGCTGGTGTGTGATAAGATTCGGCTTCTCTGAAAAAGCTAGGTCACATTCAGAACATGGATATGGCTTCTCTAGATCGTGAGACTTTTGGTGTCTGAGAAGGCTGGATTTCTCTGCAAAAGCTTTGTGGCATTCAAGGCACAGATGTGGCTTCTTTCCCGTGTGAACACTCTGGTGTTTTAAAAGCTGCGACTTGAGTGCAAACACTTTGCTACATTCAGAACACTGATATGGCTTCTCTCCAGTGTGAACCGCCATATGTCTGGTAAGATTTTGCTTATGTGTAAAAGCTTTGCCACATTCAGAACACAGATTTGACTTCTCTCCTTTGTAAACCTTCTGGCGTGTGATTTGATTTGCTTCCATTGTTAAACTCTCATCACGTTACAAGCAAGATATATCTTCTCTGTGACTCCTCTTGTGTATACATGGGTTTGACTTTACTGTAAAACCATTGCGACTTCTGTCCTGTTGTCCTCTCAGGCTGGATTAATGTTTAAGAGGAACCAAAACACTAATGCCATTTAGAACACTGATATGACTTGTCAACAACGTGACTCAGTTGTGCTTATCAAGACCAACAATCACCCGTCAATCCACCTGTACGAAGACAAATAAAAAGAAAAGCCAAAATGATATAAATAAAGCTAAATTCAATTAAAGGTGATTCTTTGGTTTTAACTTTTCTTATTAAATATATTTAATACACAAACTAATATACATGTAATGTACAGTGCATGTTTTTTTTTTTTAAATTAATGTTTTAATTAATTTAATTTTTCAAAAAAAAAAAAGTACAATACAGTATAAAGAAAAAGCATTTCAACTTTCGATAATACAAAGCTATGTACCGTATTTATCAGTGTATAACACGCACTTTTTTAAAAGCAGGGGAAAATCGTGGGTGCGTGTTATACGCCGATCTTCCGCAATTCTGAGCCTCTGGGCGGCTTTCAGCCTTCGGCCATTATCGGCGGCTTTCGGCCGCCTTCGGCTATTCTCGGCGGTTTTCGGCCGCCTTCGGCCATTCTCGGCGGCTTTCGGCCGCCTCCGGCCGTTCTTGGCGGCTTTGGCCTCCTTCGGCCGTTCTTGGCAGCTTTTGGCCGCCTTTGGCCATTCTCGGTGGCCGAAAGCTGGCGAGAAGAGCCGAAGGCGCCGGAGGCCCGCCGAGAACTACCGCACGCCGCCGAGACACACATCCGGCTCTGTATCTTGGCGGCGGCATTTAAAAAAAAAAAAAAAACAGGCAAATAAAATAGACAAGGCTGCAATGGGGAACAAGACTGCATAAGGCTGCAATGGGGGACAAGACTGCATAAGGCTGCAATGGTGGACAAGGCTGCATAAGGCTGCAATGGTGGACAAGGCTGCATAAGGCTGCAATGGTGGACAAGGCTGCAGGTGACACTGATGGGCATATAAATGTAAGTTTTTTTTTTTTCCCCTTAAACTTCCCTCCTAAAAGTTTTTTTCCTTAAAATCCCTCCTAAACTTGGGATGCGTGTTATACGCCGGCGCGTGTTATACGCCGATAAATACGGTATATATAAACTTATGAAATTGAGCGTACATACAGGTATGTCAAAAGAACATCTACGAAGTAAATGAATGAATCAATTCACCCATAGAAAAAACAGCGCATATTACTCTATAAAAGAAAAGTTGTTCTGGTGCGATCTCTTATTCTACGGAGAACATATATGTATACTCCAATTATATATAAATAAATCGTACAAAATTGTTATTGTCCATAATAACTATCAATATGTCCAGTTTATGCTATATACTCAAGGTAGTCCCGGTGCGAAAAGAACTGAAACCAAATTATCTATTACAGTCCATAAGAAGCATAGGAAGCAAAACTGAAACAAAGTTTTCTGTCACAGTTCATAAGGAGTATACAATGCCATCCGTCCTTAACGTGACTAGACTTCCAAACATAAACTACAGTGTTCCCAAATCGCTGCGGGGTAATTCCAAGCCTGAAGCAACCCCCTTTAGTTTTATTCTTACCAGATCTGCCTGGTTACACGAGCTTTCAGATATCACTCTTCATCGGCTGGATCTCATCCGCTTCATGAGCACCAGGTGATTCAAAATCAGGCAGATCTGATCTTGAATCACCTGGTGCTCATGAAGCGGATGAGATCCAGCCGATGAAGAGTGATATCTGAAAGCTCGTGTAACCAGGCAGATCTGGTAAGAATAAAACTAAAGGGGGTTGCTTCAGGCTTGGAATTACCCCGCAGCGATTTGGGAACACTGTAGTTTATGTTTGGAAGTCTAGTCACGTTAAGGACGGATGGCATTGTATACTCCTTATGAACTGTGACAGAAAACTTTGTTTCAGTTTTGCTTCCTATGCTTCTTATGGACTGTAATAGATAATTTGGTTTCAGTTCTTTTCGCACTGGGACTACCTTGAGTATATAGCATAAACTGGACATATTGATAGTTATTATGGACAATAACAATTTTGTACGATTTATTTATATATAATTGGAGTATACATATATGTTCTCCGTAGAATAAGAGATCACACCAGAACAACTTTTCTTTTATAGAGTAATATGCGCTGTTTTTTCTATGGGTGAATTGATTCATTCATTTACTTCGTAGATGTTCTTTTGACGTTTTGTAGTGGCTTTATTTTTACATTTAAAGCCTTTTAATACAGCTGCTAAAATTCCACAGCTCCCAGTTAGGAAGCACATTATTTAGTGCAAGCGCTTTTTGTTTGCTGGGCTAACGGGCGGAGGTTACCTATAGCAAAGGTGTTTATTGTACATACAGGTATGTTTATAAAGTAAGCATCTTCCAACTATGGATCATTCAAGTACTATTAGCATACAATATCCTGTGATAAACGAAAGCGGAAAAGGATATATAGTTATGAATAACAACAATACAAAGGAAAAAAAGAAAGAAAAAGATAGCAAGATACAACCTAATCAGAAGTTGGCACCATGAGAATCAGGAAGTTTGAGGGTTATCAGACTCAAGGGGGAACTCAGAGTCGTCCCATATCTTCCATATTTTATAAAAGGAGGGTAGTGTATCTTCTGTTTTAGCAGTCAAGTGTTCCATCCTACGTATATCTGTCATTATGGAAAGAAAAAGATGGAATTTGGGGGGGAGTGGTGGAGAGCCAATGTCTAGGAATTGCTCTTTTAGCGGCCAGAAGGATAAAGGACATAAGGTTCTGCGAGGCTTTAGATACTCCCGGAAAAGGGAGGCGTAGAAGGAAATGCATGGGATTCAGAGGGATAGGTGTCATTAGTACCGTTTGTAAAAGATCCTGAATTTTAGTCCAATAAGGGCTAATAAGAGGGCAATCCCGAAATATATGGAAATGAGAACCCATGGACTCGCCGCATCTCCAGCAAATATTGGAGATGGCTGGGTTGCGAGCATGCAGCAAGGCTGGGGTCCTGTACCAAAATATCAAGATCTTAATGGCGGTTTCCCTCTGCACCACACAACATGAAATTTTGGATGTAGATAACAGTGCATGTTTACATTTTACTATTGTACCTTATAACAGACACCATATTGCTCTATTATGGTATACGAGTGTCTATTACAATTTTTGGCAGTTCTTTGATCTCATTCAGAGCATCGTGCTGCATTTCTAGCACAGGGAAGGAAAAATTAGAAGCACTGTGCTTAACCTTGTGAAACTGGCATGGCTACTCTTTGATTTGAACTCAGACTCCCTGGCACAAGATGGGGTGAGTACGTAATATGATTTAAAGTGTTATTAAACCCTAACATTTATAGCATATATTTACTTCAGTACTTACCCTGTACCTTACTTTTCTGTCACCTAAAATCTTAGGTTAAATGTAAGACCTTGGAGGTTTAAACTCATAAAAAAGGTATGGGGGTTACCTTTATCTTAATATTCGTAATCAAGAGAAGATTTAGGGACATCCCTCATATGCCCACTACAAAGGAGCTGAATGGTCTATCTCACTACTCAAGGATTACAATAATGTTTTGTTTAACCACTTCGCCCCCAGGCCAATTCTGACATTTCTCTCCTACATGTAAAATTCCTAATTTTTTTGCTAGAAAATTACATAGAACCCCCAAACATTATATATGTTTTTTTTTTAGCAAAGACCCTAGAGAATACAATGGCGGTCGTTGCAACTTTTTATCTCGCATGGTATTTGCGCAGCAATTTTTTTCAAACACGTTTTTTTCAGAAAAAAAACAGTTTCACGCTTAAAAAAAAAATAAAAACAGTAAAGTTAGCCCAATTTGTTTGCATAATGTGAAAGAGGAGGATACGCCGAGTAAATAGATACCCAACATGTCACGCTTCAAAATTGCACGCGCTCGTGGAATGGCGCCAAACTTTGGTATTTAAAAATCCCCATAGGCGACGCTTTAATTTTTTTTACTGGTTACATGTTTTGGGGTACAGAGGAGGTCTAGGGCTAGAATTATTGCTCTCGCTCTAACGTTCGCGGTGATACCTCACATGTGTGGTTTGAACACCGTTTTCATATGTGGGCGGGACTTACGTATGCGTTTGCTTCTGCGTACGAGCTCACGGGGACAGGGGCGCTTTACATTTTTTTTATTTTTTTATTGTTAATTTTACTTTTTTTTTTTTTTTTTACACTTAAGAAAAAAAAAAAATTGATGACTTTTATTCCTATTACAAGGAATGTAAACATCCCTTGTAATAGGAATAGGGCACGATCGGACATATTTACAGTGAGATATGTCAATAAGACCCCACATCTCACCTCTAGGCTGGGAAGAATAAAAAAAAAAAAAAAAAAAAACGATCCTGGCTTCCCTGCCAAATATTCGCCGTTAATTTGAATACCGAGGCCGGGAGTGACATCATAACATCGCGCCCGGCCTCCAAACGATCATAGAGACTCCGGGGACGATCTGGTCCACCGGAAATCTCGATGGTAACTTATGGGGGCCGGCGGATCCTGTCACTGACTCACCGATGGAAGCGGTGAGTCGGTACAAGCACCGTAGGGCGGCAGGAGGGGGGATCCCCTCCCGCCGCCCGTAAGAACGATCAAGCGGTGGAACAGCCGTTATGATCATTCTTATGGTGCAGGGAATCGCCGGCTGAAAACGTTGATATCTGAATGATGTCTGTGGCCCCAGGCATCATTCAGATATAACCACCGAAAGCCCATGACGCCAATAGACGTAGTATGGGCGCCAAGTGGTTAAAAAAAAAAAAAAATTTACACAATTTTGTGTTGGATGATCACCCCCCTTACAGTTATATGACTGCCTGTTGATTTTTGTTGATTTTTATCATTTCATGGTATTGTTTTTTTTTCTTTTTTATTTATTTATTTTTTTTATCTTATTTTCATATTAGCCTTTCTGTTATGATCTGTGATGTACCATTTCACATTGTATGAAGTCTCAATGGATGTACCTAAAATACCATACGATTTGTACCGTTATGTTTGTTCCTTGCACTTTAATAAAAATACAATAAAAAAAAAAATTACAATTTTATTAATACACAATTAAAATCCATCAAGACATATGTCCATAGGAATAATATAAAAAAAAAAAAAAAAAAAACATTGATTAGAGTAACAATTCCAAAATCATCACTGTTCTAAGCTGGTGTTGCTGGAAAGATACCGTCCTCAAACAAGGCTGAGGATATCCCTGCTTTTGGGAGGACTTGAGAGCTGTTGTTTTTTTTCATTCTTGTGGACATATATCTTGATTAATTTTAATTGAGGATTAATAAAATTGTATCATTTATAACAAAAACATGATTGTAATCCTGACTGTACAGTACAGTAAAGGCAGAAACTATATGATCTTCTGGAGGGATGGGCAGGAAGTTGAGTTAGGGCAAGATGGCCCCCGCTCGACTCTATGCCCTTGGGAGGACCGGGCGATGTTGACGTAACTTCTACCTAATGGCCTTAAAGGACCCATTTTTTTCTGTTACATGTAAAATGACTTTTTTTTTTTTTTGCTGTTAAAGGTAAATGTGATATTGGAGGTATTTTTTGGCCTCCAGATCTCTCAATAAAAAGGACCTGTCATGCTTATTTATATTATTATTATTCACGATTTATATAGCGCCAACAGTTTACGCATCACTTTACAATGTATAGGAGGGAACAACACAATTACAGTACAGTACAATACAAAAGGTACAGGAGGGCCTTGCTTGTAGAGCTTACATTCTAAAGGAAGGGGGTGGTGCTACAAAAGGTTATAGCTGCAGAGAATGATTTGATGGGGGGTGGCTCGGGGACAGCTGTTAGGTGGGTGTGGGATAGGCTTCCCTGAATAAATGAGTTTTCAGGGATCTCCTAAAGTTGGACAGGTTAGGGGCTGATTGGGCATACCGGGGCAGGGAGTTCCAGAGGATGGGAGAGGCTCTGAAAAAGTCCTGAAGACGAGCATGGGAGGAGGTAATAAGGGAGCTAGAGAGCAGGAGGTCCTGGGAGGAGCGGAGGGGACGATTTGGGCGATATCTGCAGATGAGGTTGGTGATGTAGATGGGGGGGGCGAGGTTGTGAATGGCCTTGTATGTTATGGTTAGCATTTAGAATTTTACACAATGGGGTAGGGGAAGCCAGTGAAGGGATTGGCAGAGAGAAGCAGCAGTCATGGATTGGTTAGTGAGGTGTATTAGTCTAGCAGCAGAATTCATAATAGAATGAAGGTGGGAGGAGCCTGCTTAAGGGTCGGCCATTAAGAAGAGAGTTGCATTAGTCAAGGTGGGAAATAATCAAGGAGCTGTCATTAGTCAGGAAGGGAGGAATTCTGGAGATGTTGTGGAGGTTAAGGCGGCAGGATTTAGCCAGTGATAGGACCCTGGCATGTGTGGAGGGACCAATGCTTGTGTTGATGATGTTAATGGTGAAGTCACGGGGGGGGAGGGGATCGTGAAGGAGGAAATATAACAATCTCAGTTTTAGAAAGATTGAGTTTTAGGAAGTGGTGTGACATCCATATTGATATGTCATTCAGTAAGTTTGAGATCTGTGAGGAGATTGAGGGGGTGAGTTGAGGAGTAGAGAGATAGATCTGGGTGTTGTCGGCATAGAGGTGGTATTGGAAGCCATGGGAGTTTATCAACTGGCCCAGGGAAAGGGGTATAGAGTGAGAATAGGAGGGGCCCAAGGACGGAGCCTTGGGGTACCCCAACAGAGAGAGGAAGGGGAGCGGAGGAGATGGAGTTGTAAGTGACACTGAAAGTGCGCTGAGATAGGTAGGAGGAGAACCAGGATAAATCAGAATCGTGGAGACCAAGGGAGTGTCATTTGCTGAGGAGGAGCAGGTGGTCAGCTGTGTCAAAGGCAGCAGAGAAGTCTAAAAGTATGAGTATGGAGTAATGGCCGTTGGTTTTAGCAGTTAGCAGGTCAGTGGTGAGTTTTAGTAGAGCAGTTTCAGTAGAATGTTGTGGGCGGACTGTAGGGGGTCGAGAAGGTTGTTGTCCATGAGGTAGCGACTCATTTGGTCATGGACAAGGCATTCGATGAGTTTGGAGGCAAATGGGAGCAGGGAGATGGGTCTTAAGTTATTCAAACAGGTGGGGTCTAGTGAGGGTTTTTTGACTATGGGGATAACAAGTGCATGTTTGAGCGGGGAAGGAAAGGTGCCAGAGGAGAGGGAGAAGTTGAAGATGTGGGTTAGGAAGTTGAGGATAGAGTGGGAAGGTGGTTGCAGTAATTGACAGGGGACATTACAAAGGATCTTTATGTAGCACTGACCCCCGAAGGAGCTGCTGGTTTTATTTGGGCTTACCGTTACCTCACTTGTTTGCTTCTCCGTCTTGGGTTTCCCGTGGTAGACGGCCCAAAGAATATGGAAACTGACCCTGAATCCCCTTTTGGGTTATTTATTTAGAACAAAGCAAAGTCTCTCAATAAAGGGTAGAGGGTTAGGAGTGAGATCAGGCACTTAGATTGCAAGATGGAAGTCTTTAGAGAAAATCCGGAGAATAAAAACTGTTTCACAACTGGATTTAACAACCCCCAGATAGACCTCTCTCACTAGGCCTAGCAGCCGGTGGGATGCTCGACAAAGTCTCTGCCACAGACTTGTGAGATACACTTGAGCATCACTGAGGGATATGAATAAATTTAAAGAACTGACATACGGTACCAGTTTCTCTCAGCCGATCCGGCGATACCGTATGAGTGTTGACCCAGGTTGCGTCCTTCAACTAAGCCTCCAGGCTCCTTCAGAGAAACCAGCCTTGCACACGGTCTTCTCCTGAAAGAGTCCTCCCCTGGGGTTCTTCAGTTGCTGGGCCTCTCCCTTCAGATGAGATGGCACCAGACTACCCTTGGATCAGTAGGCCTCAAAATTCACTCGGGCCTGTCCCTGCAGTTGCATAGCCTTGAGTCAGACGGCCCCCGAGACTCAGTATGCATGGTTCCGCACCCCAGGCCAGGAGGGCCATGGGGCTGGGTCAGGAGGACCACCAGAACCAAATGGCAGGAACCAAAAAAACTCCCACCAACATGACGTCGGTACCACCCCCCAGAATGCACAGCAGGAAAACACCCCCACTGAGCTGGTTCCGAGAGAATAGTGGCATTCAATACACCCAGCTAGCCTGCGTTTCTACTCTTTCCAGTGGTGACAGCGACACCTGCAGTCAAGGAGAACCCAGTGCAACCCAGCTGGGTTGGAACTGAAACCAGATATTTATAGAATTAGTCCAAAAGCCCAACTGTGGCTTCAAGCAACTTAACTTTTCAGAAACCATAGCGCCTGCTCGTCAGGAGCCAGCGCTACATTTACATTCCCTTTAATAGGAATAAAAGTGATCAAAAAATAAATAAAAAAAGGGACAGTGTAAAGATAAAAATAAAAAAAAAATAAGAAAAAAAAAAATAAAGTGCTCCCGTCCCTCCGCGCTCGTGTGCAGAAGGGAACACATATGTAAGTCGTGCCCACTGTTTTCAATCCACACATGTGAGGTATCGCAGCAATCCAGCACAAGACCTCCTCTGTAACTCTAAACAAGTAACCTGTAAAAAGGTTTAAAGCATTGACTATCTACCGTAGTTTGACGCCATTCCTTTGCGTGTGAAATTTTAAAGCATTACATGTTAGGTATCTAGTTACTTGGTGTATCATCTTTCACATTATACAAAAAAGTGGGCTAACTTTACGGTTTTGTCTATATTTTATTTTAATTCAAAAAAGTCTATTTTTTTTCCAAAAACATTGCGTTTGAAGAACCGCTGCGCAAATTTGTTGGGAACGAAAATATTGCAACATTCGCCATTTTATTCTCGAGGGTCTCTGATAAAAAAAAAAATATATATAATGTTTGGGAGTTCTAAGTAATTTTCTAAAAAAAATACTCATTTAAATTTGTAAGCAAAAGGACCAGAAAAGGCCTGGTCTTAGCCCCTGTGCACACGGTCGGAGATTTAGACAACCAAATCCATCGGATTCTGTCCGTCAGATCTTGTCCGAAACTGTTGCATACACACGGTCGGACTAAGTTGTAGAAAAATCAGATCTTTCAGAACGTGATGACGTAATTTCGTTACGATGGGACTACATTCAGGCTAGTAGCCAATAGCTTTGATGTAGGAATTTGATCTGAGCATGCGTGGCACTTGGTCTGATCAAAATTCGCTACACATGATCGGAGTATGTCCGATCGAACCAGTTGGTCGGGAAATATTTCCAACAAGTTGGAAAATTGGGTCCGACGGATATTCCGTCCAATGCAGACCACACACAGTCGGATTATCCGACAACACGGTCCGATAGGACACATTCCGACGGATTCTCCGACCGTGTGTACAAGGCTTTAAAGTGGTTAAGGAGTTACATATCGAAGCAATAGGACTTGTTAGTCAACTGGGCTTCATTCATGTACCAGGTCCTATCAGTGGATTGAGGTATTGATATGGATGATATGGTAGTAATCACTGCACAGTGGTCAGACCGTGGCATAGGCTGTATATGAGATCTGAGCAGATTAGGGGAAGATGCAACCAGGAGATATGGTCTGTAAAGGAAATTTGTAAGTTATGTATATAATTATATTCTATTTTATCTGTATTGCACAATGCCCTCACTGTGCACACGGCACTAATAATGTTTTCATTACATGTTTGTATTCTTTCAAGTCCTGATTAGAATTAGTCTGCCTATGTTACGCCCCTTGTTACCATAAATGTACAATTGTAATATTAATGTGATACCTACGTAATCATGTGTATAAAAACCTTCAATTGTGTCATAATAAAGGAGAACGGTTATTTGGAAAGATGCTGAGCGTATCTTTTGTGTCTGCTCCCTACTGCAGTAGTTATTATTAATTTGGAACCACTAATCAATATGAGGATAGGAGTTGCCTATCTATAAAATTCCACGTCGGGTCTATCCTCGAAAAGGATTTATGGGAATAGGAGTAAAGGGTATATTTGCGCTTTAGTGGGTTGCATCCCCTCCAAGTGTCAAGCAGGGAAGCCTGTTGTAGCAAATTGCAGAAGGACAGGGAGGGAGTATGCTCTTCAGGAACATAAAGGAGGATATTTATCTAAGGGAGGTTGTAGCACTTGGTTGGAGTCACGACAAAGTGACTCCAACCAAATGTTTCCCATGAATACCCCCCCTCAAGTCTAGTTACCATCAATAAATACTTCTTCTATGGTCCTACATCATCCTTAAGTTAAAACAATGTATCCTTTGAAATGTTCAATTAGATTAACAGGCCATACCTCACACACCTAGGTAGACTTGCATAAGATTAACACATCAAAGGGTCTTCAGCTGTCCCTTTGATATGTTAAAATTCAGTTGGCTTGGACAACTCAACTGAAATCTGGCCAATGTTGTACTGTGTATATATATATATATATATATATATATATATATAATATCCCACATAAATCTACCAACGTATTACAACAAGTGGGATTATCATTGGGTGCACAGTAAGAGACTAGGGTGGTGTCTGTATCCTGGAGTAGGCCAGCTAGAATAAGACCCACCAGATCATTGATCCCGGTAAGGGGAGGGTAAAGGGGATGGAATAATGAAAAGCCAATAAGACCCCCACAATGTTTTGTGCATGCGTTGGCTAGTAATACCTACAGATAATGGTAACTGAAATAGCGGGGGCAAACTTGTGGCTAAATGGGTTTCCTGGAGAGCCACAATTCCTATTTTTAGGGATGCGAAGGACTGGAAGGCCTTGACCCTTTTAAGAGGAGAGTTGAGACCTTTGACATTTAAACAATAAAACATTTATGGGGGCCATGGGTAGAGCAGATTATGGTATGTTGAGTCTGGACAGTCGGCAGGTGAGTGACCTCGAAAGAAAGGAAAAGGGAGAGAAAGAAAGAATAGGAGAAGAAACCAAAGAGCATGTAATATAGGGGCAGTACGTGGTGTGTGGGAGGTGAGTGGCCAGTATAGGCACCTTGCTCAGTTTTTTGCAAAATTGGCACAATTTTTATACTAGCGACTTTGTCCTTTCAAGGGCAGTCCCTTTCCTCTGTACATGTATAGTTCCACCTTCAGACGTGCAGGCGGGAGTGGTCTTAAACTTGCAGACACTGGCCACATAGGAAACAATTAGAAAAGCTCTCTCCAAATACCACAAGTACAAGAGGTTTTTCCTCTTTCAGGAGTTAAAGGTTCCAGGTGGTGGGACACCAGTAGGCCTCCCCTTCCAATAATCACCAGGTCTAGGTTATGAATACCCTTAGTAAATACTTAAGTTAAGCAAATGGAGGACCTTATACATAAGTGGGTGAGGGTGGCAGTCTTGGCCAACTCTCAGGTGGCTTAAGGCAAAAAGGAGGCAATTGAGATTCCCTCAAGCTTTGTCAGCTATGGTTCTCTATTGTATTACAGAATGAATGAATGAATGAATGAAATACTTGTATAGCGCACAATGCGAACTGAATCGCCTCTAGGCGCTGTGGCGAGCTTTGATCATCTGCTAAAAGAGGAAGGTCTTGAGTTTTTTCCTAAAAGCCAGGTGATTTTCTTCCAGGCGGATGTTGATTGGTAGAGCATTCTATAGCCGATGCCCTTGGACAGCGAATCTCCGATCACCCTTGGATTTATACCGGGCTTTGGGCACGAGGAGGAGGTTTTTGTTGGCTGATCGAAGACTGCGGTTTGGTGTGTAATGATTTATTTTCTCCATTAGGTATTGCGGAGCGTCTCTATGCACGCATTTGTGGGTGAGGCAAAGGGTCTTGAACGTGATCCGATTTTTTACGGTTAGCCAATGTAAGCTCCTCAGTGAAGGAGAGATAGATTCCCAGGGTTTTTTTCCTGTTATCAGCCTTGCCGCCATGTTTTCGATCAGTTGTAATCACGCAAGTTGATATTGTGGTAATCCTATGTAAAGCGAGTTTGCGTAGTCCAGTCCTGAATTAATGATTGTTCCAACTACCACTGCTTTGTCATTCTTTGGGATAAAAGGGAGGAGTCTGCGAAGCATGCGCAGTAGATGGTGAGATCCACTGACTACAGATACTATTTGCGCATTCCATTGACATTTGTGCGTCTAAAATAACCCCGAGACTCTTGGCTTTGGTCTTTGGGGAGATAGTCTGCCCAAAGACGGTTGGTGGAGACCAGGAGGTTTTGGTTGCGGGCTTATGATTTGGGTGTAAGATAAGAAGCTCTGTCTTTGATTGGTTCAGCTGGAGGGAGTTGGTGGTCATCCAGTCCTCTATTGATTTGAGGCAGTTTTCAGAGTCATTATAATAATAAAAAAAAAAAAAAACTGATGGAGTGGGTGCCCTTTGACGGTGAACACCTATTTGCCAATGCTTTGCATACATTTATCCACATTATTATTGGAGAAAAAAAGTATTTTATTGCCACTGAAATGAAGTCTACAAGTCTTAAGTCTGCTGTGTCTGGGGTTAATAAGAATCATTTTCATCTCTTCCAAGTGTGACAGCAGGCAGGTAAAATTGCCTGGTTGTGTTCAGGATGGAAAATATTTGTGTCCTAGATTCAGGCTCTATGCAGATTTGTACCACTAGGGGGAAGTGCTGAGAGTCCTGCAGGGGTAGAGGTAATGAGCCCAGCTGAAGTAAATTGGCTCATTAAGACGTTTACAAAAACTCCCAGAATGTTTAGGGAGGTGCTCCATCCTGGAACCTGTTTTGTGTCCCTGTTGAGACTGTTATCCGTATGTTATCCGTATGTGCGGTGAGACAACGCCTGTGTGGCAAGCCTCTTTAACAGTGCGATATAGGTCCTGGGGGCAGCACAAGGCTGCACCTAGCTGATAGCCAGGGAACCTGTCTACGTAGTAAGTGGCCAAGTTGGCAAGGATTTATTTTCATGTTTCTTTTTGTTTTGCTTTTTACCATTGTACATAGTGTAAATAAACTGCACCTTTGTTTTTTCACCTTCACTACTATCTGCTGTGCCTAATTTTTGTGTAGCGAAGTCTTCCAGGTGGTCACACCCCCCCCCCCCCCCGCTGCTGCCCCACACCCGAGCTTTGAGTTTTGAACAGGCGGCTTTCACTAAATAAGACTGGACTCCCAAATCCTCCAGTGGAAGGCAATCCTTCCTGCTATTAAAGGGGAACCCCCACTTCTTTAAATGAGGAGATGATCGTTGGCTGTCGAGGTCATTTGGGACTGAGATGTCCTGAACATGTAGGTCCAGCCAGTGCTGGGGCAAGGTCATCCATTGTCCAGGGCAAAGATAGCAAACTGGCCCTCCTCTCCCCTGCGCACAAATAGTGGTGTAAAGTCTTTAACCACTTCAGCCCCGGACCATTTTGCTGGCCAAAGACCAGACCACTTTGTGTGATTCGGCACTGCGTCGCTTTAACTGACAATTGCGCGGTCGTACGATGTGGCTCCCATACAAAATTGATGTCCTTTTTTTCCTACAAATAGAGCTTTCTTTTGGTGGTATTTGATCACCCCTGCGGATTTTATTTTTTGCACTATAAACAAAAATAGAGCGACAATTTTGAAAAAAACGCATTCTTTTTTACTTTTTGTTATAATAAATATCCCCCAAAAATATATATAAAAAACATTGTTTTCCCTCAGTTTAGGCCGATACGTATTCTTCTACATATTTTTAGTAAAAAAAATCGCAATAAGAGATTATTGATTGGTTTGCGCAAAAGTTATAGCGTTTACAAAATAGGGGATAGTTTTATGGCATTTTTATTAATATATATTTTCTTTTACTAGTAATGGTGGCGATCAGCAATTTTTTTTTTTTTTTTTTTTTTTTTTTTATTGTGACTGCGACATTGCGGCGGACACATCGGACATTTTTAACACATTTTTGGGACCATTGTAATTTATACAGCAATCAGTGCTATACAAATGCAGTGATTCCTGTGTAAATGACACTGGCAGTGTAGGTGTTAAGTGTTCCTAGGGGTGTGTTACTAACTGTGGGGGGGTTGGGCTTTCATTTACTGAACACTGATCTCTGCTCCAATCACATGGAGCAGAGCTCAGCGTCACTTGTTGCTAGGCAGAACGGGGAGACGATCGCGGCGATCAAGTCCGCGGGACCTGCGACTGGACTCACGGGGGTCATGACCAGCACACGAGCGTGCCGCCAGCGCGGCGCTCACGATGGCAGGGCGGCATTAAAGATTGGACGTACCTGTACGCCAATATGTCTGCCCGTGCCATTCTGCCGACGTAAATCGGCGTGCGCCGGTCGAGAACTGGTTAATGTTTGTGATATGCACTATAAGGCTGGGTTCACACTGCTGCGGGGGGAGATTCGGATGTGATTCGCACCGCAAATCACATCCGATCTCCGTAGCGATGCGAGTTCAGCCATACAGATAGTATGGCTGAATTCGCATCGGTCCCGCAGCAAACTCGCACGGGACCCTTTTTTTGGTCCGCAACAGAATCGGATCGCATGGGGGTTCACACCATGCGATCCGATTCCTGTGCGAGTCGGCAGATCGCACTGCGATATGCGGACGGATCTGGGGGTGTCATTAACATAACATTGACACTCCCAGCCGTCCGCATAGGGCAGTGTGAACTGCCGGCGGGAGGTGTGCGATGCGGGAAAACGCCGCGGATTCGCGGCGTTCCCGCATCGCAGCGGTGTGAACCCGGCCTAATAGTACTTACAGTGTTATGCCCCGTACACACGGTCGGATTTTCCGACAGAAAATGTGCTATCGGATCGTGTTGTCGGAAAATCCGATCGTGTGTGGGCTCCATCGGACTTTTTCCGTCTGAATTTTCGACACACAAAGTTTGAGAGCAAGATTTAAAATTTTTCCGAAAACAAAATCCGATCTTTTAAATTCCGATCGTGTGCAGACAATTCCGATGGACAAAGTGCCACGCATGCTCAGAATAAATTACGAGATGAAAGCTATTGGCTACTGGCCCGTTTATGGTCCCGATGTACGTGTTTTACGTCACCGCGCTCTGAACGATCTGATTTTCCGACAACTTTGTATGACCGTGTGCATGTAAGACAGGTTTGGGCCAAAATCCTTCGGAAAAAATCAGACGGATTTTGTAGTCAGAATGTCCAACCGGGTGTACGGGGCATTACACTGCAGCAATGTGAGAGTAATGGGTGCACCCATATGGGGTAGCGGCTGTTGGTGTCACTGTGGAAAAGAAGTCCATGACCCTTTTCTAAAAATGTTCTGAACCAAACCACACAGTACTGCGGCACCATGTGGTTGGGTGTAGGGCCGAAACAACTAAATCGATTAAACGACAACTAATCGATTATGAAATGAAGTAACATAATGGGGGTTAAAAAAAAGAAAATGAGCCCTTTATAGTACAAAAAGAGCAAATAATCACTACTATAAATATTACTTAAAAAAAATAACCCCTAAGCCCTTGTACACACGGTCGGAGATTCAGACGGAATGTGTCCTATCAGACCGTTTTGTCGGATATTCCGACTGTGTGTGGTCTGCATCGGACTGTTTCCGTCGGATTATCCGACGGACCAAGTTTTCCAACTTGTCCGTAAAAATTTTTCCGACAAAATGCTCCGATCATGTGTAGCCTACTCCGACGGACAAAGTGCCACGCATGCTCAGATCAAATTCCTAGACCAAAGCTATTGGCTACTAGCCTGAACGTAGTCCCATCGTAACGAAATAACGTCGTCATGTTCTGAACGATCGGATTTTCCGACAACTTTGTCCGACCGTGTGTATGCAACAGTTTCGGACAAAATCCAACGGATTTGGTTGTCAGAATGTCCGACCCGTGTGTACAGGGGCTTACAGTAGCGATTTGCTCTTTGTATTATAAAGGGTTAATTTTAGTTTTTTTTTTAACCCCATTATTTTACTAAACGTCTCAGGGCTGGTTCCCTCCTATGTGTTTATTGGTGTCTTTTTTTGCAGAGACACACGGCAGTTCATTTAACACAGTTTCCTACGGGACACGTTCACATCCGTGCTTTTTTTCAGCCGCTGCGTATTTTGAAAGGTTCGGGGGGCTTTTTTCAACGCAAAACGGTGCTTTTTTTTTGGTTCAATATACTTTAAACCACCTCAATATATCGTAGTAAGCGTATATTCATTGGTTTCTGCAAAAGTTATAACGTCTACAAAATAAGGGATCGATTTATAGAATTTTTATTATTATTTAAATTTTATACTAGTGTAGCGCTGACCCCCGAAGGAGCGACTGATTTAATTGGGCTAATTGGGCTTACCGTTACCTTCTTGACCTCGTGTGTTTCTCTGAGTTTCCCCGTGGTAGATGGCCCAAGAACTGCAGAGACTGACGCCAGATCCACTTAGAGGGATTTTTATTTGCAAAAAGAGTAAACGAAACACAGTCTCTCAAAGTAGGGTAATACCGCGTACACACAACCGGACTTTTCGAGGGAATAGGTCTGGCGGTCTTTCCGACGGAGTTTCGGAGGAGTTCCGACGGACTTTCCGAATGAACGGACTTGGCCACACACAATCACACCAAAGTCCGACGGATTTGTAGGTGATGATGTAAGACCGGACTAGAATAAGGAAGTTCATAGCCAGTAGCCAATAGCTGCCCTAGCGTTGGTTTTTGTCCGTCGGACCAGCATACACACGAATGGATTTCTCGGTCCGGCGGAGTTCCGGTGAAAAAATTGAAAACATGTTCTATTTCTAAAGTCCGCCGGATTTTTGGCAAGCAAAGGTCCGATGGAGCTCACACACAATCGAATTGTCCGACGGACTCGCCCTGTCGGACCTTTGCTGTCAAAAAGTCCGGTCGTATGTACGCGGCATTAGAGGGTTTAGGTAGGAAAGTCCAGGTACTCTTAGAACTAAGTCAAATAGAAAAAAAAGAGTCTCTCACATTAGTAAATCCAGAGAATAGCCATTCACAGATGGATCCTCACCCTAATCGGATGGTCCTTCTCTCACCAGGCCTAGCAGCCAACAGGGTGGTTAAATCAAACAACTCAGAGAACCCTCGTACGGTACCAGTTTCTTGCAGCCGGTCTGGCGATACCATACGAGACCAGATTCACTTGAGGTCTTTCAACTTAGCCTCCTGCTGAGAAGCCAGCCTTTGCGTGGCCTTCTCCCGATGAGTCCTCCCCTGGATGCTTCTACAGTTGCTGGGCCTCTCCACAAACCGGGGCGGCACCGGACCACCTCCGAATCCTTCTTTCAGTTACTTTGTCTCGGTCCAGCCAGCCCAGAGACTTGGAGTTGGGTGGATCCACACCCCAGGCCATGAGAGCCCTGGGGGCTGGTCACGGGGACCAGGACCAAACAGGCAAAAGCACTTCTGGACCGGAAACCCAGAAGCACGTGACATCAGCACCTTAAGTTCACCCTCCCAGAATGCACAGCAAGAGTGGCACTCCCACTGGGCTGGTTGCAAGAGAGAACTGGCACTCAATGCACCTAACTTGACATGCGTTCTGGCACTTGCCAGAGATGACAGCGCCACCTATGGTCAAGCAGAACATAATGCAATCCAGCTAGACTAGTACTGAGACCAAAATTTTGAGTGATTAAACCCAAAACCAAAACTGCAGTTCCAGGAATATTAAATGGCAAAAACACATAGCGCGTGCTCTTCAGGAGCCGACGCTACACTAGTAATTGCGGCGATCTGCAATTTTTGTATCATGACTGCGATATTGCAGCGGACATGAGCAAACAAGCAGGACAAAACTCTGGATAGCCGCACACTGGAAAAAAGACTTGAAATCCCATCTTTAATTGAAACAACGTGGGTCACATCAAAGCAGAATCAAAAAATCCACAGCAAAAGAATAACAGGGTACAGGATATTGCAGCGGACAGATCCGACACTTTTGACACATTTTTGGGACCATTCACATTTATACAGCGATCAGTGCTATAAAAAATGCACCGATTACTGTATAAATGTGACTGGCAGGGAAGGGGTTAACACTAGGGGGCGATCGAGGGGTTAATTATGTTCCTAGGGAGTGTTTCTAACTGTAGGGGGCGGGGACTCACAAGGGGAGGAAACTGATCGGTGTTCCTCTGTACTGAGAACACACGGTTGGTCTCCTCTCACCTGACAGGGCGTGGATCTCTGTTTACACAAACAGATCCACAGTCCTGATCTGTTACCAGGCAATTGCGGGTGCCTGGCGGACATCGTGGCCGGCGGGAACGTGCATTGGGTCCCCAGTGACACGGTGGGCGCGCGCGAGTGCTGCCGGTGGGTGCCGGGAAGGCGAGGGCGCCATATGACGCCCTCCCAGAAACGAGAGCCGCGCCGCCTGCCCGTCATATGGACAACCGGCTTGCGGCAAGGGGTTAATGGAGAAGCTGCAGAAAAGTGTGTAGTGCGTTTTTGCAGCAATTTGTGTTTTGACAAATTGGCCATAAAAAAAACATGCAAATCGCAGCAAAATCACGTTTGCAAAAATCAACAAACGCACAGCAAAAAGCACCGCAGAAACAGATCAAAAGCAAACCGCATAGGTGTGACACGAGTGAAAACTTCACTTCACTTAACATTCTGTTTTAAAATGAATGTTATTTCTGAGCGAAAACCACGTACACGGGCCGAAAAAATTCCTTTGCTGGTGAAGTTTTCTATTATTTCTAAATTTTCCCATCACTGTGGTTGAAAACAAACGTCGATTTGACCCCACTCACGATTAGAAAATCAAACAAACGTTCTTAAAATTACATTTTTTTGAAGGAAGAGATTGTTTTTGTATGCCAAGCATATAATATGTTTCTGTTATAATATAATATAATGCATATTGGAAAATTGTTATCAATACTCACCATCATTTCTCTTTCCTGGTCCGTCCTCACGTCAGCACACTATGGGTTAACTGTTCCTCATTAACCCTCAGGACCACCTTCTTCCAGCGTTATAAATCCCTTTCCTCCCCTCCCCCTCGTGCTCTTTTGTAGGCCACTTAGGGAGGGTAGCAAAGTTGTGCTGACGTAAGGACGGACCAGGAAAGGAAAGTTACGGTGAGTATTGATAACAATTTCCAGTTTTCCTGGTCGTCCTCCCGTCAGCACACTATGGTATATACCAAAGTCAATATAGGGTGGGAAAGAAACGACAACGACTCTTCTAATTCCACGCTTAACCACACTTTTAATGAATTAATTGATCAAAGGAGTCAAAACTACTGCCGCTCCAAACGTTGAAGGTCTAGCGGTGACTACATCTATCTAGTTTGTAGTGCCGAGCAAAAGTCTCACAGGAGCTTCAGCTAGCAGTCCTGGATATGTCTTCCACCGGGGATCTTTGCTACAGACGCCCAAGAAGCTGCCACCCCTCTTGTAGAATGAGCCCGTATAGTCTGCGGAGGAGCAAGGCCCTGTTGCTTGTATGCCAAGGAGATAGTCCTTGTGATCCAGGTGGATAAGACCCTTGATGGTGGACAACCTTCATGCCCTTTGAAGATATGAATGAATTAAATACTTGTATAGCGCACAATGTGAACTGAATCGCCTCTAGGCGCTGTGGCGAGCTTTGATCATCTGCTAGAAGAGGAAGGTCTTGAGTTTTTTCCTAAAAACCAGGTGATTTTCTTCCAGGCGGATGTTGATTGGTAGAGCATTCTATAGCCGAGGCCCTTGGACAGCGAATCTCCGATCACTCTTGGATTTATACCGGGCTTTGGGCACGAGGAGGAGGTTTTTGTTGGCTGATGGAAGACTGCGGTTTGGTGTGTAATGATTTATTTTCTCCATTAGGTATTGCGGAGCTTCTCTATGCACGCATTTGTGGGTGAGGCAAAGGGTCTTGAACATGATCTGATTTCTTACGGTTAGCCAATGTAAGCTCCTCAGTGAAGGAGAAATGTTATCAGCCTTGCCGCCATGTTTTGGATCAGTTGTAATCGCACAAGTTGATATTGTGGTAATCCTATGTAAAGCGAATTTGCGTAGTCCAGTCGTGAATTAATGATTGTTCCAACTACCACTGCTTTGTCATTCTTTGGGATAAAAGGGAGGAGTCTGCGAAGCATGCGCAGCAGATGGTGAGATCCACTGACTACAGATCCTATTTGTGCATCCATTGACATTTGTGCGTCTAAAATAACCCCGAGACTCTTCGCTTTGGTCTTTGGGGAGATAGTCTGCCCAAAGACGGTTGGTGGAGACCAGGAGGTTTTGGTTGCGGGCTTATGATTTGGGTGTAAGATAAGAAGCTCTGTCTTTGATTGGTTCAGCTGGAGGGAGTTGGTGGTCATCCAGTCCTCTATTGATTTGAGGCAGTTTTCAAGTTGTTGTTGGTGATCTTTTTTTCCATTGATCCGGAAATAAAGTTGCGTGTCGTCAGCGTAAGAGTGGAAGCAGAGATCTGAGCATCTGATGATTTGAAGGAGTGGGCGAATGTAAATGTTGAAGAGAACGGGTGACAACGGAGAGCCTTGAGGGACTCCGCAGATGACTGCCCGAGTTTCGGAGAGGAATTTTCCTAGTTTCACTGTCTGTGACCGATTTCCTAGGAAGGACGCAAACCATTGGAGATCTATGTCTTGGACTCCGGCTACTTCTGTGAGGTGGACGAGTAGAGTATTGTGATCTACTGTATCAAACGCTGCACTTAGGTCTAGCAGTACGAGGAGACACGGCTCTCCGTCATCTGCTGCTTCGAGGGCGTCATCCCAAATCTTGAGGAGAGCTGTTTCTGTTCCATGACCCGGGCGGAAGCCTGATTGCAGCGGGTCCAGGAGTTTGTGAGTATCCAGGTGAAGTTGTAGCTGATGTACTACAGCTTTCTCCATGATCTTAGAAATGGTGTTGAGGCTCGTAATTGGCCTACGGTTGTTTGGATCCTGAGGGTCCAGGTTTGGTTTCTTGAGTAGAGGTTTGACAATGCCTTGTTTGAGGATGCTGGGAACAATCCCTTCGTGGAATGATCGGTTTATGAGGTGGGTTATGGTTGGAGCCACGATGTCGGAGCATTCTTTCAGTAGTTTTGTGGGGATGATGTCAATAGGTGAGGTACTGTCACGCAGTTTATTAATGATGTTTTTTGCGGTGTCTACGGTAATTGGGGATAGTGAAAATTTTGGCGGTTGCGGTATGTTGGTGCGGACATCCTCTTTATGTATTTGCTGGCTGAGGTTGGATGTTTTCTTCTGACAAATTGTTTCCCTGATGGTTTTGACTTTATCAATGAAAAAATCTGACAGTTTGTCACAGTAATCTTGGGATTCGCTTTCTGGGGGTTCTAGGCACACCGGATTCATTGATTGATTAACCAGTTTAAACAGTTCCTGTGGTTGGTTTGCGGCCGTTGAGATTGTATATGAGAAGTGGTCCTTTTTGGCATTGAAGATTGCTTTCCGATAATTCCCAGTGAGACCTTTGTAGTTAAATAGGTTTTCCTCGGTGGGATTTCTTCTCCATGTTCTTTCCGCTCTTCTGCGTTCTTGCTTTAGTATGGAGAGGGAGCTATTAAACCATCCAACATTTTTCTTCCTGATGAGAGCCCTGCGTTTTGGTGCTACCGAGTCTGCTGATTGCAGTAATGCCTTGTTCAGGGAGTTGAGTGTTTCCTCCGTAGAGTGGTTTAAGGTTATTGTAGATATTTTTTGGACAGATTGGTTTTGAAGGCTTCGGAGTACAGTTTTTTATGCGATCTGGTCCAGTGCGTTGTTACAGGTTTCCGTTTTGCGTTGGTGATGTTGGTAGCGATTTTGAATTTGATGGCGTGGTGATCCGTCCATGGCAGAGTTATGTTGTCGAGTATGTTAACGTCAATGTTCTGTTTGAAAATGAGGTCCAGGGTGTGTCCTGACCCATGCGTGGGAGTCTTTATCAGTTGCTGTAGACCCAGTTCTTCTAGTTGATTGATGCAGGCAGTCGCGATGGGGTCTTTGGGCTCGTTTACCCAAAGGTTGAAATCTCTGAGTGCCAAGAAATTTTTGAATTTTAGGGTGTGCAATGCAAAGGATTCCGTGAGGGGTGAAAGAAGATTGGACTTTGGTCCCGGTGGTCTGTAGCACAGTAGAATATGAGTGGTGTCATGGGGTGTTGGTTGAAGATGTAGCGTCAGGGTTTCCATAAAAGGCACTGGGTTCTGAGATGATGGTTTAGTGAGATCCAGGTGACCTTTAAAGATCACTGCTAGGCCTCCTCCTTTTTTCCCTATCCGGTGTTCGGTTAGGATCCTGTAGTTTTCCGGCACCAATTCGGTGAGGATGGTGTTGCAGTCAGAGGTTAACCAGCTTTCGGTGATGAAGAGGCAGTCTACATTGTTCTCGATGATGAAGTCGTGTACTTCCAGTCTATGTTTGACTGCAGACCTGGCGTTAATCAAGGCGCAATCTAATTGTAGTGGTCGAGTAGATGTCTTCCTGTGGTTGGGAGCTGCTTGTCGTCCGTTTTTTAATAGTTGTTCTCTTTGAAGTATTTTTTTAATGGAAGATGGCAATGTGGTGTTGATGTTCCTTAGTCTGTGCAGAACTTCAGCTGAGTATTTGAAGTAGCACATGGTTTGTGGATGCTGTTGATGGTACTATGGGCCTAAGATGATGATCCTGATCAGGGTATTGATCCTGAGGTGGGGCTAGGTATCAGACTTGCCGCCATGCTTGAGGCTATTAGCGCGCAAGTTGATCAGGAAATGCCTATATGGATGCGGAAGGAGTTGTTGTATTCGGTTGCTGGCTGTTCCGGCTACCTTTATTTAAGGTGAAGGTCTCCGCTCAGAAAAGAAGTCTGCTGTGATCTGGAATAGTCGTCCTAGGATAGCGTAAAAAATGGAAAGGAGGCCGGGAGGTAGGGGTATGCTAACCTATGGTTGTTCCTGATGTGTGCATGAGCCTGCCGGACTGGAGGGGGGGGGGCTGCAACAGCGCTTTTAGGACCTTGCCCAAGTCCCAAGTTGGGAAGAGGCTCTTCCTTGGTGGCCGTACTCTTTTTGCGGCTCTGAGGAATTGCTTTATCAAAGGTTCCTTAGCCCATCTATGTCCGGTGAGGCAGGGCAGGGCTGACACTTGGACTTTTATCAAGTTGTATGCCAAGCCTATAGTTAGTGCTGTCTGTAGAAATTCCAAAATATTCGCGATACCCAGAGTTAATGGGGAGAAATTATGCTGTAATGTAAAGTCCGCAAATCTCCTCCAGATCCTGGAATACGTGGTATTTGTTGTAGACTTCCTTGCCCCTAGTAAGGTAGCAATTACTTCCTCCGAGAGGCCCTGTGCCTTCAGTCGAGCCAATTCAGCAGCCAGGCCATAAGCCTCAATCTCTGCGGGTTGGGGTGCATCCATTGCTGCTGCTGTAACAGATCTCTCCTGAGGGGAGGTGTACTGGTGGGGCTGATGCCATCTTTAGAAGCAGCCGAAACCATGGCCTCCTGGGCCAGGAGGGTATAATTAAGATGGTATGCACCTCTTCCTTCTTGATCTTCAGTAAGGTCCTCATAATTAATGAGATTGGAGGAAACAGGTACACTAGGGGAAACCACCACAAGATCAAAAAGGCATCTAGGGCTATTGCCCCATTGTACCTGAACCTTGTGACAAATTCTGGTACTTGAGCATTCTACGGAGTGGCCATAAGGTCTACACTGGGTGTCCCCCATCTCCTTGTTGAACTACTGATGTTATTGTAAATATTGATTCCATCTTGAATCTTTTGGGCATGATGAAAAGGTTTAGGGACCTCAAGTCCAACACTGGTCTGAGCTCTCCGGATGCTTTGGGTACTAGGAATATTGAAGAATATACTCCCTTGCCCTGGCACTCCTGTGGCACTGGCATAATTGCTTGTTTCCGAGATAATTAGGCAATGTATTCCTTCAGGCACTTGCATTTCTTCGGATACTGTGGATAATGAGTTTGGACAAAGATGCTTGGAGGTTGCCTTCGAGATTTTATCTTGTGTTCATGTTTGACTGTCTGTCGGGTCCAGCGGTCCTTCACATTTGTTGCCCATTCCCTCCAGTATCTTTCCAACCTGGAGGGTTTGGACGGATTAACCGTCAAAAATACTTTTCAGACTTTTTTGCCGCCTGTCTTGCGGTCGACTTCACTTTGCACAGAGAAGAGCTCTGTGTACCCCTCCACTGCGGTCTGTTGTATTCCCGGCCTGGTCTATATGACCTGGCCTTGCAGCCCCTTCTGGAATCAAACTGACCCGACCGAAAAAGGTTGCTGTCTTTTCTTAGAGGTCTGAGATAACAGGCCTGACTTTCCACCTGTGACCCGCTTGATTGCCTCCTCCGGGGTATTTCCGAACAACATCTTACCATTGTATGGAAGATCGCATAACACCTGTTTAGATGCCGATCAATCGAAGACTCGGCCAAAAAGACTTCCGTCAGGTTGAGTTCCTCCAGTGCGTCAATAACTTTAGCTGCTTCCACTCCAGACTGCAGTGCCATTTCCACATTCGAAATCCAGACTTTTAGGGCTCTTGAGATTGATGTTAGGGCTATGGATGGGCGACAGGCTGCTCCTGCAACAGCATAAATTTTTTTAAGATCAGCGTCTATCTTTCTATCCATGGGATCTCTAAATGTTGTGGAATCCTCCATCGGGAGGGAGATAAGCCTCGCAAGGCGTTGTAGGGCTGCATCTATCCCTGGTGCCAATTACCAAAAAGAGGCATCTGAGGGGTTAAAGGGATAGAGTTTATTAAAGCGATTTGGATTCTCGCCTTTCTCTCTGGCTTCTCCCATTCATCCTCCATCAATTCCCGGATTTCTTCCATAAATGGGAAAGATGGCCCTTGTTTCCTTAACCACTTACCACCCGGCCACTGCACAGGTACGTCCGGGTGGGCGCTCTCTCCTTCTGAGTGGACATTCAGGGAAAAACATTTTCTTGGGGCCCCCCTCCCACCTAAGAAATACAATATATAGCAGCTAGACTCAAAATCAGTTTACTGCAGCAGATCAGGTAGCAATTGTGATTGGTTGGCAGAGGATGCAGCACATCATTGCCGCTCATTAATTGGTTGCTTGAGGTTGCTGCACATCATTACTGCTCACTGATTGGTTGCTAGAGGTCATCATTGCACATCATTATATCTGCATCAAATTGTGGGTGTGGCTAAACTGCTCTAAACAGTGAGGCGTTGTTATATGCCAGGATTTTAGGAGTGCACTATATGCAGAGTGCAGGGTTGGGGAGTCCTCTAAGTACAGATTGCAGGGTTGAGGGATGCGCTATGTGAAGAGTGCAGGGTTGAGGGATGCGCTATGTGAAGAGTGCAGGGTTGAGGGATGCGCTATGTGAAGTGTGCAGGGTTGAGGGATGCGCTATGTGAAGAGTGCAGGGTTGAGGGGTCCTCTATATGTACAATTCCACCCATTATTGCCCATCAGTGCCGCCTTTCAATGCTCAATGCCATCTACCAGTGCCACCTATCAGTGCTTTTCAATGCTGCCTATCAGTGCGACCTATCAATGCTCACTGATGCTGCCTACCAGTGCCACCTCTGAGCTGAGATCATCTCTCTCATAGAGCCCAGAGCCTGCACTGACAGTTCCCCCTCACACCTCAGTTCCTTCTCCCTCCTCCCACTCCTCTCCCCCTGTGTGCACCACAGGGAGTGTGAATGATCAAATACAGCTGCTGGGCTTCACACTTCCCGCGGTGCACACAGGGGGAGAGGGGCAAGAGGGGAAGGAGCAGATTGGCTCTCTCCTCTCCCATCCATGCAAGTGAGGAGGGAGGGGGAACTGTCAGTGCAGGCTCTGGGCTCTATGAGAGAGACACTCTCAATTCAAAGCCCTCGGGTCAGCAACCCCACTGGGGCTCAGTACAGTGCCGGGACACCAGGGGAGGTCGAAAGTGTGACCTTTGTGACCCTGGTAGTTCTGTCACTGCCTCCAGGTCAGTCTGTCACCATTATAATCCCCCCCATGTCAATCTGTCTCCTAGCACAATCCCCCCAGGTCAGTCATACTGACCTAGATGGATCATACTGGGGTACATACTGATGTGGGGGGACTATACTGGGGTACAGACTGACCTGCGAAATGGGAGGACTGCACTAGGGGACAGACTGACTTGGGGGATTATATTGGGGACATACTGTATGATTACAGTGTGTACAAAAAAAAATCTAACCCCCCACCCAGATCAGCCTGTCACAGTGCGCAATCCCCCCAGGATCAGTGAAACACTGTGTTTAACCCCCCAGATTAGCAAATTACAGTGTGCAACCCCCCCCAGATTAGCAAATCACAGTGTGCAACCCCCCAGATTAGAAAGTCACAGTGTGCACCCCCCCAGATTAGCAAGTCACAGTGTGCAACCCCCCCCCCCCCAGATTAGCAAGTCACAGTGTGCAACCCCCCCCCCCCAGATTAGCAAGTCACAGTGTGCAACCCCCCCCCAGATTAGCAAATCACAGTGTGCAACCCCCCAGATTAGCAAGCCACAGTGTGCAACCCCCCCAGATTAGCAAGCCGCAGTGTGCAACCCCCCCAGATTAGCAAGCCGCAGTGTGCAACCCCCCCAGATTAGCAAATCACAGTGTGCAACCCCCCCAGATTAGCAAATCAGTGTGCAACCCCCCCCCCCCCAGATTAGCAAATCACAGTGTGCAACCCCCCTTCCCCAGATTAGCAAGTCACAGTGTGCAACCCCCCCCCAGATTAGCAAATCACAGTGTGCAACCCCCCAGATTAGCAAGCCACAGTGTGCAACCCCCCCAGATTAGCAAGCCGCAGTGTGCAACCCCCCCAGATTAAAAAAATCTAACCCCCCACCCAGATCAGCCTGTCACAGTGCGCAATCCCCCCAGGATCAGCGAAACACTGTGTTTAACCCCCCAGATTAGCAAATTACAGTGTGCAACCCCCCCCAGATTAGCAAATCACAGTGTGCAACCCCCCAGATTAGAAAGTCACAGTGTGCACCCCCCCAGATTAGCAAGTCACAGTGTGCAACCCCCCCCCCCCCCAGATTAGCAAGTCACAGTGTGCAACCCCCCCCCCCAGATTAGCAAGTCACAGTGTGCAACCCCCCCCCCCCAGATTAGCAAATCACAGTGTGCAACCCCCCAGATTAGCAAGCCACAGTGTGCAACCCCCCCAGATTAGCAAGCCGCAGTGTGCAACCCCCCCAGATTAGCAAGCCGCAGTGTGCAACCCCCCCAGATTAGCAAATCACAGTGTGCAACCCCCCCAGATTAGCAAATCAGTGTGCAACCCCCCCCCCCCCCAGATTAGCAAATCACAGTGTGCAACCCCCCTTCCCCAGATTAGCAAATCACAGTCTGCAACCCCCCCCACCCCCAGATTAGCAAGTCGCAGTGTGCAACCCCCCAGATTAGCAAGTCACAGTGTGCAACCCCCCAGATTAGCAAGTCACAGTGTGCAACCCCCAGATTAGAAAATCACAGTGTACAACCCCCCCAGATTAGCAAATCACAGTGTGCAACCCCCCCAGATTAGCAAATCACAGTGTGCAACCCCCCCACCCCCAGATTAGCAAGTCACAGTGTGCAACCCCCCCCCCCAGATTAGCAAATCACAATGTGCAACCCCCCCAGATTATCAAGTCACAGTGTGCAACCCCCCTCAGATCAGCAAGTCCCATTAAGCACAGCCACAACCTCCCCTCCCCCCAGATCAGGCTGTCACAGTGTGCACAATCACTCCCCCGTCCTTATTTACACACAGTATCTAAGCGGCATGTGGAATTTCTTTTCTCCCGGGCTCTTGCAGGTGCAGTTAGAATGGCATAATTGCCCCTCCTCTAATAGTATATACAGTATATATCTCCTCTAATAGTATATAAAGTATATACCTCATCTCCTCTAATAGTATATACAGTATATACCTCCTCTAATAGTATATACAGTATATCTCTTCTCTAATAGTATATACAGTATATATCTCCTCTAATAGTATATACAGTATATATCTCCTCTAATAGTATATACAGTATATCTCTCCTCTAATAGTATATACTGTATCTCCTCCAATAGTATATACAGTATATATCTCCTCTAATAGTATATACAGTATATATCTCCTCTAATAGTATATACAGTATATCTCTCCTCTAATAGTATATACAGTATATCTCCTCTAATAGTATATACAGAATATACCTCCTCTAATAATATATACAGTATATATCTCCTCTAATAGTATACACAGTATATACCTCCTCTAATAGTATATACAGTATATATACAGTATATCTCTCCTCTAATAGTATATACAGTATATCTCCTCTAATGGTATATACAGAATATACCTCCTCTAATAATATATACAGTATATACCTCCTCTAATAGTATATACAGTATATCTCTCATCTAATAGTATATACAGTATATATCTTCTCTAATAGTATATACAGTATATACCTCCTCTGATAGTATATACAGTATATCTCTCCTCTAATAGTATATACAATATATCTCCTCTAACAGTATATACAGTATATATCTCCTCTAACAGTATATCTCTCATCTAATAGTATATACAGTATATCTCTCCTCTAATAGTATATACAGTATATATCTCCTCTAATAGTATATAAAGTATATACCTCATCTAATAGTATATACAGTATATACCTCCTCTAATAGTATATACAGTATATCTCTCCTCTAACAGTATATCTCTCATCTACTAGTATATACAGTATACATCTCCTCTAATAGTATATACAGTATATCTCTTCTATCTGTTATTGTCAGAGTGGATTTTATATTTTGCTCCCAAACCATATAGTTGGTTATTTATATTTACCATAGAGGTGCATAGAGATATTTAAGAATAAATTGCCTTTTTTTAAACTTTACATATTAACTAAATTATACACCATTTAGGCCCCTTTCACACTTGTGCTACTTCAAAGTTGCGTGATTTTACAGCGATTTTAACAAGACAGTCATACGACTGTGGATCCGACATGAAGTACAACTTCAATTTTTTTTTTTTTTTAAACGGCATGGCTTCCCCCTTCATTAACATACTGGGCCCTTCGGTCTGGTAAGGATTTTAAGGGGAATCCCCATGCCAAAAATACGGCGTGCGGTCCCCCCAAAATCCATACCAGACCCTTCTCCAAGCACCAGTCTGGCCGGTCAGGAAAGAGGGTGGGGACAAGCAAGCGCCCCCCCTCCCTCCTGAGTCGTACCAGGCCGCATGCCCACAATATGGGGGGTGGGTGCTTTGGGGCATACAAAGCACCCACCTATAAATAGTTGTATACTGCGCACACGGCATTACAGCAGGAGAGAGCATTGTTTCAACATCGGAAGAAGAGAAGAGGGAAGAAGACGACGCAGAAGACCGGGCCAATGCTAGTAAAAGAGCAGGAAGAAGATAGAGGAGGAGCCCAGCAGAAGGCACTGGAGAGCGGGAGAAGAACCGGAGAGCGGTAGAAGACACCGGAGAGCAGGAGAAGACACCGGAGAGCAGGAGAGGAATCTGAGAGCGGTAGAAGACACTGGAGAGTGAGAGAAGAATCGGAGAGCAGTAGAAGACACCGGAGAGCGGGAGAAGAATCGGAGAGCGGTAGAAGACACCAGAAAGCGGGAGAAGAATCGGAGAGCGGTAGAAGACACCGGAGAGCAGGAAAAGAATCGGAGAGTGGTAGAAGACACCGGAGAGCAGGAGAAAAATCAGAGAGCGTTAGAAGACACCAGAGAGCGGGAGAAGAATCTGAGAGTGGTAGAAGACACCAGAGAGCAGAAGAAGAATCAGAGAGCGGTAGAAGACACTTGAGAGCGGGAGAAGAATCGGAGAGCGGTAGAAGACACCGGAGAGCGGGAGAAGAATCGGAGAGTGGTAGAAGACACCGGAGAGCAGGAGAAGAATCGGAGGGTGGTAGAAGACACCGGAGAGCGGGAGAAGAATCGGAGAGTGGTAAAAGACACCGGAGAGCGGGAGAAGAATCGGAGAGCAGGAGAAGACACCGGAGAGCAGGAGAAGAATCACAGAGCGGTAGAAGACACCGGAGAGCAGGAGAAAAATCAGAGAGCGGTAGAAGACACCGGAGAGCGGGAGAAGAACCGGAGAGCGGGAGAAGACACCGGAGAGAAGGAGAAGAATCGGAGAGCGGTAGAAGACACCGGAGAGCAGGAGAAAAATCAGAGAGCGGTAGAAGACACCAGAGAGCAGGAGAAGAATCTGAGAGCGGTAGAAGACACCAGAGAGCAGGAGAAGAATCAGAGAGCGGCAGAAGACATTGGAGAGCGGGAGAAGAATCGGAAAGCGGTAGAAGGCACCGGAGAGCGGGAGAAGAATCAGAGAGCGGTAGAAGACACCGGAGAGCGGGAGAAGAATCAGAGAGCGGTAGAAGACACCAGAGAGCGGGAGAAGAATTTGAGAGCGGTAGAAGACACCAGAGAGCAGGAGAAGAATCGGAGAGCGGTAGAAGGCACCGGAGAGCGGGAGAAGAATCAGAGAGCGGTAGAAGACACCAGAGAGCGGGAGAAGAATCAGAGAGCGGTAGAAGACACCAGAGAGCAGGAGAAGAATCGGAGAGCGGTAGAAGACACCAGAGAGCAGGAGAAGAATCGGAGAGCGGTAGAAGACACCGGAGAGCGGGAGAAGAACCGGAGAGCGGGAGAAGACACCGGAGAGCGGTAGAAGACACCGGAGAGCGGCAGAAGAATCTGAGAGCGGTAGAAGACACCGGAGAGTGGGAGAAGAGAGTGTAGAAGTTGGAAGAGACCCCCAGAGCTGCCTAATAAATTACTTTAAAAACCTGTCTAGTGTGTTTTTTTATTGACACTTTTTTCCTCCAGGTAAATGTGTAGGGGCAGACCCCCGACAACCAATTGCCAGGGTTGTCGGGAAGGGGCCCTTGTCCTCATTAACATGGGGGCAAGGTGCTTTGGGGTGGGGGGAACGCAGGGCTCGCTCGTCCCCACCCCCTTTCCTGACCAGCCAGGCTGGTGCTCGGATAAGGGTCTGGTATGGATTTTGGGGGGGGACCCGATGCCGCATTTTCACCGTGGGTTTCCCCTTGAAATCCATACCAGATCCAAGGGCCCGGCATGCTCGTAAAGAGGAAACCCATGCCGTTTTTTTCTTAAAAAAAAAAAATGGTGTGGAGTTCCCCTTTATGCACAAGTCACATGCCAGAGTCGGATCAGTTAATACGGAATCTGACTTTGATCCGACTTCGGATGGACGGGGGAGCACACTGATAATTATTAGACTTCTGGACGACGCTGAAAGAGTGTGACAGTGTTCATGACGATTTGCAGCTGTTTCTAAAGAGCTCTTGGTGTCAGTGTCCTGTGTGCTCTGCATGATTTGTTTGTTTTTAGGGGTGACAGGGGTGAGCACACACAAAGGACGGGACAGGGGTGAGCGCACACACACAGGACGGGAGGGGTGAGCACACACACAGGACGGGAGGGGTGAGAACACACACAGGACGGGAGGAGTGAGCACACACACAGAATGGGGGGGTGAGCACACACACAGAATGGGGGGGTGAGCACACACACAGGATGGGAGGGGTGAGCACACACACAGGACGGGACAGGGGTGAGCACACACACAGGACGGGATAGGGGTGAGCACACACACAGGACGGGACAGGGGTGAGCACACACACAGGACGGGACAGGGGTGAGCACACACACAGGACGGGACAGGGGTGAGCACACACACAGGACGGGACAGGGGTGAGTACACACACAGGACGGGACAGGGGTGAGTACACACACAGGACGGGATAGGGGTGAGCACACACACAGGACGGGAGGGGTGAGAACACACACAGGACGGGAGGAGTGAGCACACACTCAGAATGGGGGGATGAGCACACACACAGGATGGTACAGGGGTGAGCACACACACAGGACGGTACAGGGGTGAGCACACACACAGGACGGGACAGGGGTGAGCACACACAGGACGGGACGGGTGAGCACACACACAGGACGGGACGGGTGAGCACACACACAGGACGGGACAGGGGGAGCACACACACAGGACGGGACAGGGGGAGCACACACACAGGACACGACGGGTGAGCACACACAGGGGATGGGTGAGCACAAACATGGGACAAGGGGGGTGAGCACACACACAGGACGGGGGGGTGAGCACACACACAGGACACGATGGGTGAGCACACACATGGGATGGGTGAGCACACACACAGGACAGAACGGGTGAGCACACACATGGGATGGGTGAGCACACACATGGGATGGGTGAGCACACACACAGGACACGACGGGTGAGCACACACATGGGATGGGTGAGCACACACACAGGACACGACGGGTGAGCACACACATGGGATGGGTGAGCACACACACAGGACACGACGGGTGAGCACACACATGGGATGGGTGAGCACACACATGGGATGGGTGAGCACACACACAGGACACGACGGGTGAGCACACACATGGGATGGGTGAGCACACACACAGGACACGACGGGTGAGCACACACATGGGATGGGTGAGCACACACACAGGACACGACGGGTGAGCACACACATGGGATGGGTGAGCACACACACAGGACACGACGGGTGAGCACACACATGGGATGGGTGAGCACACACACACAGGATGGGGAAAAAAAATAGTGTAGGAACTACTTTGAAGTCGGCACGACTTAAATTTGTGCCAATATGAATGGTGGTCATTCAAAATCATGGAGAATGACTTGTCATGTGATTTTGCAAAATCGTGGGACAAGTCGTATAAGTGTGAAAGGGGGCTTAGGTTTATTAAACGATTAATCAAAGCAATAATCGGCCAAGTAATCGATTATGAAACAATCATTAGTTTCAGTCTTAGTTTGGCGTGTGTGTAAAAATGTGTGCATTATCAGATGTGTGGGGGGTGAAGCTGAAAAAATATTGAAAAAAAAAAAAAACAACAAAATGCTGCCACTTTGCCATCAAACGCAGCCAATGTGCCATCAAATGCAGGAAGCCTATTTGAGCCCACGGCTCTAATCAGGAAGCCAATTTGAGCCCACGGCTCTAATCCGGGATAGTGATGGACGAACTTCCGACGGGACGTTTCGCGAACGCGAAACGCGAACGGACACAAACGTTCGCGAAAACGACCGTTCGCCGCGGGCTCCATTGACTTCAATGGGAGGCGAATTTCGCAAACCTTTAGGTCGAATTTGCGGCCACGGGGTAATTATTAGGGGGTAGCACGTAGTCCCACCACCTGGACAATAGCATAATACATGTATGAGGTGAATTTGGGATCGATAACTACAAGCATTTTTTTTTTATTTGGGAAATTGTTCTGACAATTCAGGACTATGGAGCTAATGAAGGCAATGGAGGAGAGGGAAGGTCAGGGACCAGGGTAGGCAAACAAGAGGGTGCAGGAGATACAGAGCACTGACAGCAGCACCGTAATACAGAGCACTGACATCAGCACCGTGACATACAGCGCTGACAGCAGCTCCGTGACATACAGCGCTGACAGCAGCTCCGTGACATACAGCGCTGACAGCAGCTCCGTGACATACAGCGCTGACAGCAGCTCCGTGACATACAGCGCTGACAGCAGCTCCGTGACATACAGCGCTGACAGCAGCACCGTGACATACAGCGCTGACAGCAGCTCCGTGACATACAGCGCTGACAGCAGCTCCGTGACATACAGCGCTGACAGCAGCTCCGTGACATACAGCACTGACAGCAGCTCCGTGACATACAGCGCTGACAGCAGCTCCGTGACATACAGCGCTGACAGCAGCACCGTGACATACAGCGCTGACAGCAGCTCCGTGACATACAGCGCTGACAGCAGCTCCGTGACATACAGCGCTGACAGCAGCTCCGTGACATACAGCGCTGACAGCAGCTCCGTGACATACAGCGCTGACAGCAGCTCCGTGACATACAGCGCTGACAGCAGCTCCGTGACATACAGCGCTGACAGCAGCTCCGTGACATACAGCGCTGACAGCAGCTCCGTGACATACAGCGCTGACAGCAGCTCCGTGACATACAGCGCTGACAGCAGCTCCGTGACATACAGCGCTGACAGCAGCACCGTAAGCAGCCCCAGGAGGAAGTCAGCACAGCACAGGGATGGTGTGATCCCCTCATAATAAGAACCCCCAGGAGGAAGTCAGCACAGCACAGGGATGGTGGGAGCCCCTCATAATAAGAACACCCAGGAGGAAGTCAGCACAGCACAGGGATGGTGGGAACCCCTCATAATAAGCAGCCCCAGTAGAAATATGACACCGCTCAACCTCTTCAAAGAGGAGGGTAGGGGCATATAGTACGGTGTGCTTTTTTGGGTCAGGGAAGTGAGCCAAATGAATTAAGAAGGTCTGTGTGCTTGATTCCAAAAATTGTTTATAGACATATACATGGTCTACTGATCACATGTGTTGAATTCCTCCGAGATCCATGCCTCATTCATTTTTAGAAATGTGAGGTAGTTAACACTGTGGTGAGCTAGGCGAGTACGCTTATCGGTCACAATCCCCCCTGCTGCGCTGAACGTCCTTTCGGACAGGACACTGGATGAGGGGCAAGCCAACAGTTCGATTGCAAATTGGGCAAGCTCTGGCCAGAGGTCAAGCCTGCCCACCCAGTAGTCTAGGGGTTCATCACTCCTCAGAGCGTCCACATCGGCCGTTAACCCAATGTAGTCGGACACCTGACGGTCTAGGCGTTCCCTGATGCTGGATCCGGATGACACCTGTCGATGGGTCGGCTGAAAGAATGACCTCATATCCGAAGTCACCAACACATCTTCAAACCGGCCTCTTCTTGCAGGCGCTGTTGGATTGGTACCCGCAAATCCTTCTCTGGGAGTGGGAATTGCTCCTCTGCCAGCGCACGCAAAAGCAGAATGCAGCATTTCTCGAAGCAAGGCCTGGAAGTGCTGCATTCTGACAGCCCTCTGCGACGGCGGTAACATTTCCGCCATTTTGTGTTTGTACCGGGGGTCTAAGTACGTTGCCACCCAGTACTGGTCCTTGACCCTCATGCTTTTTATACGGGGGTCCCTATTAAAACACTGGAGCATGAAGGCCCCCATTTGCACTAAAGTGGAAGCGGTGTGGTGGCCTGGCTCCTGCTCATCATCCAGGATAATGTCGTCCTCTTCATTCTCCTCTCCCCATCCTCGCACAACAGGGATCCCAGAAAGGTTTAAAGCATGCTCTTCTTGCTCCTGCTCATCCGCCCCGGCACCATCCTCCTCTGACTCCTCATCAGACTCCTGTTGTTGACTTGTCTCAGATAGAGTAGCCCCCCCTGGGAATTCATCCAGCATTGCGACTTCCTCATCTTCCCGCTCCTGCTCCTCCACAGCCTGATCAATGACACGACGCAATGCACGCTCCAGAAAGAAGGCATAAGGTACCATGTCACTGATGGCGCCATGGCTGCGACTGACCAGTTTGGTGATCTCCTCAAATGGCCGCAGAAGTCTGCATGTGTCGCGCATGAGCAGCCACTGGCGCGGTGAAAAAAAACCCAGCTCCCCAGAACCGTTTCTTTCGCAGAGTTCATACAGGTAGACGTTAACTGCACGTTTCTGCTGGAGCAGCCTATCAAGCATATAGAAGGTTGAGTTCCATCGCGTCGGGCAATCGCAAATAAGACGTCTGACCGGCAGATGGTGTCGCCGCTGAATGTCAGCAAGGCGAGCCATGGCCGTGTAAGATCTTCTGAAATGGGCCGAGATTTTCCTTGCCTGCCGCAAGATGTCCTGGACCCCAGGGTATTTGACAAGGAATCGCTGCACGACCAAGTTTAAGACGTGTGCCATGCACGGCACGTGCGTGATTTTGCCCTGTTTCAATGCGCTAAGCAGATTGGCACCGTTGTCACACACCACTTTACCAACTGTCAAATTGAGCGGTGTTAGCCACTCATCTGCCTGTGAACGCAAAGCTGAAAGGAGTGCCGGGCCAGTGTGGCTCTTTGCTTCCAGGCACAACAGACGCAGCACGGCATGGCAACGTCTCACCTGGCATGTGGAATAGGTTCTGGGGAGCTTGGGCGGTGCAGTGGAAGAGACGCTAGCAGCGGAAAAGGAGGAGGCAGCTGAGGAGGAGAGGGAGGAGGATGGAGTAGGAGGAGGAGAAGAAGAGTCAGGCCTGCATGCAATCCGTGGCGGTAAAACCAAATCTACACGGGTGCCACGGGTTACATGCTTGACGGCCGTCAGAAGGTTCACCCAGTGGGCAGTAAAACTGATATACCTTCCCTGCCCGTGTTTGCTAGACCACGTGTCTGTGGTCAGATGTATCTTGGCACCGACACTGTGTGCCAGAGATACATTCACTTGCCGCTGAACATGGCCATATAGCTCTGGGATGCCCTTCTCTGAGAAATACTTCCTTCCTGGGACCTTCCATTGTGGTGTTCCAATGGCCACAAATTTGCGAAAGGCCTCCGAGTCCACCAGTTTATATGGCAGTAGTTGGCGGGCTATGAGTTCTGACAAGCCAGCCGCCAACCGTTGGGCAAGAGGGTTATCCGGCGTCATCATTTTTTTACGCTCAAACATTAGGCCCACGGAAGCCTGCCTTTTTGCAGAAAAATGTGAGCTTGGCGTGATGGAAGGTGGAGTGGAGGACAATTGTGAGGAGAGAGGAGAAGGAGAAGTAGAAGACGAGGCTGGACGGTGAGAGCCTGCAGTGTGGCTTTGTGTGTTCCGTTGCTCCCACTGGGCTCGGTGATGGCTGCTCATGTGCCTTCTTAAGGCGGTCGTCCCTAGGTGAGTATTGGGCTTACCGCGACTAACGCGTTGACTGCAAAGATTGCAGATGGCAACGCTATTGTCAGCAGCGGACACGTTAAAAAAAGCCCACACTGCGGAGCCATGTGCCGGTGTCCTGGGAGCGCCAGATGTGACCGTACATGGTCGATGACTCGCTCCTGATACATTTGCAGTCTGCTTTGTCCCTGCTGTGCAATGTAAGTCATTGCTGCTTCTCCTCCCTATCTGCTGGTCCATATCTCCCTCTGAACTCCCCTCCTCTTCCTCTCTTGTGGGCACCCACGTGACATCACTAGACACGTCATCATCAACGTCACCTTCCCCACCGCTATAAGTAGAGTAGGCAGCAACACCGGGGACCAACCTCCTCCTTGGGCTGATCTGGGTACTGGCGTCAGACTGCTGAGTAGCGCTTGTTGCTACCTCCTCTTCCTGATCCAATACCAAGAGTGGCTGCGCATCAGAAATGTCCTCTTGATATGGATCGGAAAATAATTCCAGTGACTCAAGCGGAAGGTATGTGGTGGTGGTGGTGGTGGTCGTGTTGTTGGTGGTAGTGTCTTTGGGGGTGCACATAGCAGAGAGTGAAGAAGAGGGTGCAGATCGAGAGGATGAGGAGGGTGCAGAAGAGTAAGGCTGAGCGAGCCACTCAACCAAGTCTGGTGCATCCTTTAAAGTAATTGAACGCACCTTCTGCAACTTCCCACTTTGGCTCAAGCCTGTTGCTCCTGCCCTACCCCTACCACCCCTGCGGAAGGGCCTGCCTCTTCCTCTGCATGTCATTTTTTAAATGACCCTGTGACAAAACTCTTAGTCCCTATACCGCTGAAGGACTGCTGCAGTATAGGTGAGCGGTCAGCAGTGGTGCACGTCAACCCTATCTATTGTGGACCTATAGCGGTCCTTACAGAACAGCAGACTGTACCGCACTCAAGCCTATGTACCGTAGCACCCTATACCAAGTTACCAGTCCTTATAAGAACTTTTGTGGACCAAGCAGGTTGTGTATTAGTGTTTAGCAGACTGTACGTCAGTCCCTATACCGCTGAAGGACTGCTGCAGTATAGGGCAGCGGTCAGCAGTGGTGCACGTCAACCCTATCTATTGTGGACCGATAGCGGTCCTTACAGAACAGCAGACTGTACCGCACTCAAGCCTATGTACCGTAGCACCCTATACCAAGTTACCAGTCCTTATAAGAACTTTTGTGGACCAAGCAGGTTGTGTATTAGTGTTTAGCAGACTGTACGTCAGTCCCTATACCGCTGAAGGACTGCTGCAGTATAGGGCAGCGGTCAGCAGTGGTGCACGTCAACCCTATCTATTGTGGACCGATAGCGGTCCTTACAGAACAGCAGACTGTACCGCACTCAAGCCTATGTACCGTAGCACCCTATACCAAGTTACCAGTCCTTATAAGAACTTTTGTGGAACAAGCAGGTTGTGTGTTAGTGATTAGCAGACTGTACGTCAGTCCCTATACCGCTGAAGGACTGCTGCAGTATAGGTGAGCGGTCAGCAGTGGTGCACGTCAACCCTATCTATTGTGGACCGATAGCGGTCCTTACAGAACAGCAGACTGTACCGCACTCAAGCCTATGTACCGTAGCACCCTATACCAAGTTACCAGTCCTTATAAGAACTTTTGTGGAACAAGCAGGTTGTGTGTTAGTGATTAGCAGACTGTACGTCAGTCCCTATACCGCTGAAGGACTGCTGCAGTATAGGTGAGCGGTCAGCAGTGGTGCACGTCAACCCTATCTATTGTGGACCGATAGCGGTCCTTACAGAACAGCAGACTGTACCGCACTCAAGCCTATGTACCGTAGCACCCTATACCAAGTTACCAGTCCTTATAAGAACTTTTGTGGACCAAGCAGGTTGTGTATTAGTGTTTAGCAGACTGTACGTCAGTCCCTATACCGCTGAAGGACTGCTGCAGTATAGGGCAGCGGTCAGCAGTGGTGCACGTCAACCCTATCTATTGTGGACCGATAGCGGTCCTTACAGAACAGCAGACTGTACCGCACTCAAGCCTATGTACCGTAGCACCCTATACCAAGTTACCAGTCCTTATAAGAACTTTTGTGGAACAAGCAGGTTGTGTGTTAGTGATTAGCAGACTGTACGTCAGTCCCTATACCGCTGAAGGACTGCTGCAGTATAGGGCAGCGGTCAGCAGTGGTGCACGTCAACCCTATCTATTGTGGACCGATAGCGGTCCTTACAGAACAGCAGACTGTACCGCACTCAAGCCTATGTACCGTAGCACCCTATACCAAGTTACCAGTCCTTATAAGAACTTTTGTGGAACAAGCAGGTTGTGTGTTAGTGATTAGCAGACTGTACGTCAGTCCCTATACCGCTGAAGGACTGCTGCAGTATAGGTGAGCGGTCAGCAGTGGTGCACGTCAACCCTATCTATTGTGGACCGATAGCGGTCCTTACAGAACAGCAGACTGTACCGCACTCAAGCCTATGTACCGTAGCACCCTATACCAAGTTACCAGTCCTTATAAGAACTTTTGTGGACCAAGCAGGTTGTGTATTAGTGTTTAGCAGACTGTACGTCAGTCCCTATACCGCTGAAGGACTGCTGCAGTATAGGGCAGCGGTCAGCAGTGGTGCACGTCAACCCTATCTATTGTGGACCGATAGCGGTCCTTACAGAACAGCAGACTGTACCGCACTCAAGCCTATGTACCGTAGCACCCTATACCAAGTTACCAGTCCTTATAAGAACTTTTGTGGACCAAGCAGGTTGTGTATTAGTGTTTAGCAGACTGTACGTCAGTCCCTATACCGCTGAAGGACTGCTGCAGTATAGGGCAGCGGTCAGCAGTGGTGCACGTCAACCCTATCTATTGTGGACCGATAGCGGTCCTTACAGAACAGCAGACTGTACCGCACTCAAGCCTATGTACCGTAGCACCCTATACCAAGTTACCAGTCCTTATAAGAACTTTTGTGGACCAAGCAGGTTGTGTATTAGTGTTTAGCAGACTGTACGTCAGTCCCTATACCGCTGAAGGACTGCTGCAGTATAGGGCAGCGGTCAGCAGTGGTGCACGTCAACCCTATCTATTGTGGACCGATAGCGGTCCTTACAGAACAGCAGACTGTACCGCACTCAAGCCTATGTACCGTAGCACCCTATACCAAGTTACCAGTCCTTATAAGAACTTTTGTGGAACAAGCAGGTTGTGTGTTAGTGATTAGCAGACTGTACGTCAGTCCCTATACCGCTGAAGGACTGCTGCAGTATAGGTGAGCGGTCAGCAGTGGTGCACGTCAACCCTATCTATTGTGGACCGATAGCGGTCCTTACAGAACAGCAGACTGTACCGCACTCAAGCCTATGTACCGTAGCACCCTATACCAAGTTACCAGTCCTTATAAGAACTTTTGTGGACCAAGCAGGTTGTGTATTAGTGTTTAGCAGACTGTACGTCAGTCCCTATACCGCTGAAGGACTGCTGCAGTATAGGGCAGCGGTCAGCAGTGGTGCACGTCAACCCTATCTATTGTGGACCGATAGCGGTCCTTACAGAACAGCAGACTGTACCGCACTCAAGCCTATGTACCGTAGCACCCTATACCAAGTTACCAGTCCTTATAAGAACTTTTGTGGACCAAGCAGGTTGTGTGTTAGTGTTTAGCAGACTGTACGTCAGTCCCTATACCGCTGAAGGACTGCTGCAGTATAGGGCAGCGGTCAGCAGTGGTGCACGTCAACCCTATCTATTGTGGACCGATAGCGGTCCTTACAGAACAGCAGACTGTACCGCACTCAAGCCTATGTACCGTAGCACCCTATACCAAGTTACCAGTCCTTATAAGAACTTTTGTGGAACAAGCAGGTTGTGTGTTAGTGATTAGCAGACTGTACGTCAGTCCCTATACCGCTGAAGGACTGCTGCAGTATAGGTGAGCGGTCAGCAGTGGTGCACGTCAACCCTATCTATTGTGGACCGATAGCGGTCCTTACAGAACAGCAGACTGTACCGCACTCAAGCCTATGTACCGTAGCACCCTATACCAAGTTACCAGTCCTTATAAGAACTTTTGTGGACCAAGCAGGTTGTGTATTAGTGTTTAGCAGACTGTACGTCAGTCCCTATACCGCTGAAGGACTGCTGCAGTATAGGGCAGCGGTCAGCAGTGGTGCACGTCAACCCTATCTATTGTGGACCGATAGCGGTCCTTACAGAACAGCAGACTGTACCGCACTCAAGCCTATGTACCGTAGCACCCTATACCAAGTTACCAGTCCTTATAAGAACTTTTGTGGACCAAGCAGGTTGTGTATTAGTGTTTAGCAGACTGTACGTCAGTCCCTATACCGCTGAAGGACTGCTGCAGTATAGGGCAGCGGTCAGCAGTGGTGCACGTCAACCCTATCTATTGTGGACCGATAGCGGTCCTTACAGAACAGCAGACTGTACCGCACTCAAGCCTATGTACCGTAGCACCCTATACCAAGTTACCAGTCCTTATAAGAACTTTTGTGGAACAAGCAGGTTGTGTGTTAGTGATTAGCAGACTGTACGTCAGTCCCTATACCGCTGAAGGACTGCTGCAGTATAGGGCAGCGGTCAGCAGTGGTGCACGTCAACCCTATCTATTGTGGACCGATAGCGGTCCTTACAGAACAGCAGACTGTACCGCACTCAAGCCTATGTACCGTAGCACCCTATACCAAGTTACCAGTCCTTATAAGAACTTTTGTGGAACAAGTGAGTTGTGAATGTTTAGCAGACTGCAGCAGAAGGGCAGCAGTCAAGTATAATATCCTTTCTATATTTGGAAGAAAGAATATTATACATGTACAAGCCTATTACTGTACCACTGATACCAGTCCTGAAAAGAACCTTTGTGGAACTAATAATAACAGCAAGTCTTTAAAATTACCCTCACTGCCTGACAACACTGCTTCCTTCCTGTCCCTATACAAATTGGCAAAAAAAGAGAACGATTAGTGGTTACTGGAACAGCTCTTTTGTGGACCTTGATAGTAACAGCTAATGATGATGATGATGATGATGATGATGAAAGACTAATCTGGCTGTCCCTGTAGCATACACCGTCCTTTCCCTTTCTCTAAACTAACAAAAGACACTCAGGCTGCTGCAAGAATCAGCAGCACAGCAAACCTATCAACACCTAACACCTATACCAGTCCTGAAAAGAACTTTTGTGTACCAAATAGCTAGTGGTTTATCTCTCCCTACTCCACACAGGAACCTGTCCCTATCTTAACAGAAGAAAGAATGTAAAATGGCCACCGGATCGGGTGTATTTATAGGTTAGGGGGAATGTACAAGTGTCCATGTGCTGTCATGTCTCAATTGGCTGTCCTGTATCACATGATAAACGTGTCACCAAAGGTTAAAGTTCTTGTATACATTAAACACGTAAGTCCGCCGCGGCGAACGACGGAAAAAGGCGTTCGAACGTGCGGACCGCGAATGTCGGAAATTCGCCGCGAAACGACCGCCGGGCGAACCGTTCGGCCATCACTAATCCGGGAGCCTATTTGCGCCCAAGGCTCTAATCAGGGAGCCTATTTGAGCCCACGGCTCTAATCAGGAAGCCTATTTGAGCCCACGGCTCTAATCAGGAAGCCTATTTGAGCCCACGGCTCTAATCAGTGAGCCTATTTGAGCCCACGGCTCTAATCAGGGAGCCTATTTGAGCCCACGGCTCTAATCAGTGAGCCTATTTGAGCCCACGGCTCTAATCAGTGAGCCTATTTGAGCCCACGGCTCTAATCAGGGAGCCTATTTGAGCCCACGGCTCTAATCAGGGAGCCTATTTGAGCCCACGGCTCTAATCAGGGAGCCTATTTGAGCCCACGGCGCATGTGCATGTTAAAATGTAACCCCCGGAAGTCAGTTCAACAAGTAAGGAACAGAAAGATCTTTCTAGTTATCGACTTTTCGTTCACATCGGCAAATATAAAATATCGCGCGCGGCAACGATATCCGACGGGTTTCAGCGGGAGGATTCTCAAAGGTCGAATATTTGTTACAATATTTCCGCTGATCATATAATCGATCAAATGTACTATTTATGTTGTTATCGATCGATAATATGTCGAATATTGGGCGGCATCTATTGATACAACGATGGCGTTCTCGCATGCACGTTGGACAGATTTTTCAAATTGCGAAAGTTATTTCCAAGCGATTGTCTAACCGTGTATGGCCAGCACACTGAGGCGCTTTTTTCGGGCGATTTCACGCTTAAAATAAATAAATAAATAAATGCCTGAAAAGTTCCCGAAAAACGATTTCAATTACAATCAATGAATGTTTTCACACGGGGGGGGGGGGGGGGCGTGCGCTGGCAGGGCGGTGAAAAAACGACCCTCTCCATTGAAATGAATGGAACGCTTTTCATAAGCGCCTGAAAAGCTCTTCAAAAGTGCTCAGTGTTTTATTGGCAGTTTAGAAGAGCCTCAGTGTGAAAGGAGCCTTACTATGATGATCGTAAAGGAAAAGTGGAGCGAGGTGGAGACGGGGCGGAGCGGAGATGAGCTGAAAGTAACAAGGAAGAAGGTGAAGTGTCCCGGGAAGGAGAGTAATTTGAGGACGGGAGTGGAGCTTGCTAGAGGAGAGAGTGATTAGGTGCAGTAAAAAGCAGAGGTGGATGAACGGAGGAGTCGGGGAATCCGTAGAGTGTGGAGGGTATGATGGTGGGCAGTATGTACAGGAGAGGAGTGTGGGGGGTATGACAGTGGGCGGTATGTACAGGAGAGGAGTGTGGGGGGTATGACAGTGGGCGGTATGTACAGGAGAGGAGTGTGGAGGATATGACAGTGGGCGGTATGTACAGAGAGGAGTGTGGGGGTATGACAGTGGGCGGTATGTACAGAGAGGAGTGTGGGGGGTATGACAGTGGGCAGTATGTACAGAGAGGAGTGTGGGGGGTATGACAGTGGGCAGTATGTACAGGAGAGGAGTGTGTGAGGGTATGACAGTGGGCGGTATGTACAGGAGAGGAGTGTGTGAGGGTATGACAGTGGGCGGTATGTACAGAGAGGAGTGTGGGGGTATGACAGTGGGCGGTATGTACAGGAGAGGAGTGTGGGGGGTATGACAGTGGGCGGTATGTACAGGAGAGGAGTGTGGGGGGTATGACAGTGGGCGGTATGTACAGGAGAGGAGTGTGGGGGGTATGACAGTGGGTGGTATGTACAGGAGAGGGGTGTGGGGGGTATGACAGTGGGCAGTATGTACAGGAGAGGAGTGTGGAGGGTATGACAGTGGGCGGTATGTAGAGGAGAGGAGTGTGGAGGGTATGACAGTGGGCGGTATGTAGAGGAGAGGAGTGTGGAGGGTATGACAGTGGGCGGTATGTACAGGAGAGGAGTGTGGAGGGTATGACAGTGGGCGGTATGTAGAGGAGAGGAGTGTGGAGGGTATGACAGTGGGCAGTATGTAGAGGAGAGGAGTGTGGAGGGTATGACAGTGGGCGGTATGTACAGGAGAGGAGTGTGGAGGGTATGACAGTGGGCGGTATGTAGAGGAGAGGAGTGTGGGGGGTATGACAGTGGGCAGTATGTAGAGGAGAGGAGTGTGGAGGGTAGTTTGGTGGTCAGTACGTATAGGAGAGGAAACCAACATTGAGAAGTAAAATCTGAAATCACAAATCAGCAAAAATATCTCAATCAATATTTAGGCCTCTTTCACGCGATCGAATCGATCACGTCCGCCTGCCCATTTGTCAGATGGACCCGATCAGACCCCCCTCCCCCCCCCATTGTCCTCTATGGGGAAGAGAATGTCAGTGGATATGTATCTGGTGACACCCGCCTGACATCCGATCCGACAAAATCCTCTGAATACAGACGGATGGCGCTACGCTCCCTATCCGTCCAGCGGGTCGGATGAGAATGAACAGTCTGTCTGTTGTCATTCGATCTCCCCATAGAGGAGAGAGGGACACTGACAGGTCTCTGCACAGGGATCGCAGACCAACCGGACATCCGACTGCTCAACTGGGAACAAACGGAGCGATTTCCCCCGCTGAGCGACAAAGAGGACCCCCCCCCCCCCGTGTGAGGGGACCTGAGAGAGTGCGGTGACCCTCTTTACCAAGACAGAGGCCGAGTGTGGGAAAACAATCTCTCTCTCTATATATATATACACATACACACATATACATATACAAGGGGGAGGAGCCGGTCACAGATGATTGGTCTGTCTATAGCAGGGACAGGAGCCCTGTACTATGAATAGGACATCCACATGACTTACCTGTGTGGTCTGACGTGGAGAAAATCCGATGCTGGTGGCCGTGTGTTTAAGATGGAGACGGAGAAGCTGTTCAACCTTCTGGAAGCAGATCTAAAATGGCCGAAAACAGATATTAAAAAAAAAAAAAAAGGGTGTCACCCAATTATTACGTCCTCAGTCTGGTATTTCCTGTATTTGTCTCACTAAAATAACGGAACTGATTAATACAGAGGGGCGCAGTATGCAGAGCGGACACTAGGTGGTGCTGCTCCACATAGCTGAAAAGTATAAAAACAACGTGAAGAAAATAGATTATTCAGAACTTTTCTACGTCAGACTTGGCACATATGCATTGCCGGAGTTACACCCCTTCTAGTTAACCGTCGGATTCCTTTTTTTTTTTTATATATTTTCATTTGTTTTTCACAAAGAAAAAAAAGAACATAAAATATTTTTATATGACAGAAACAATATAAACAGTCAGGTGTGATTATTAAAGAATCGAAGCGATCGATGTATATTGAGTAATATGTAGGATCTGTGAAATCATCTAAGCTTTAGATAAACCATTAGGTTGGATATTTTATCATAAGAAGGACCGTCCCCCTCTTCCCGAGCCCCCCCCCCTATAGAGAACATACCATGTCTCGGGGTCTAGGAGCATCCCCCTCCGAACTTGTAATACTCCACTAATTTGGTTTCACTATAGATTAGTAAATTAACTCAATTATAACTTTTACATATAAAAAAAATCAGAAACACAAAGTAGTCCTGAACCCAGCGAACAAATGGAATGAGCTAACTGCACTTATAAAATACAAATCCAGAAACAATCCAGGGCTGGACTGGGACAAAAAATTGGCCCTGGACTTCATCCAGACCGGCCCACTTTAATTTTGCAAACACGCAAAAAAACAGTATATAAACTGTATAAACTGTGCAAAAAAAGCCTCCCCCTTACATCAGTGTCCCCAGACAGCCCCCCACTTACATCAACGGCCCTATATAGCCTTCCCCTTACATCAGGGTCCCCAGAGAGCCCCTCCTTACATCAGGGTCCCCAAAGAGCCCCTCCTTACATCAGGGTCCCCAAAGAGCCCCTCCTTACATCAGGGTCCCCAGAGAGCCCCTCCTTACATCAGGGTCCCCAGAGAGCCCCTCCTTACATCAGGGTCCCCAGAGAGCACCTCCTTACATCAGGGTCCCCAGAGAGCATCTCCCTTACATCAGGGTCCCCAGAGAGCCCCTCCTTACATCAGTGTCCCCAGAGAGCCCCTCCTTACATCAGGGTCCCCAGAGAGCCCCTCCTTACATCCTGGTCCCAGAGAGCATCTCCCTTACATCAGGGTCCCCAGAGAGCCCCCCACTTACATCAACGGCCCTATATAGCCCTCCCCTTACATCAGGGTCCCCAGAGAGCCCCTCTTACATCAGTGAGCCCAGAGAGCCCCTCCTTACATTAGGGTCCCCAGAGAGCCTCCCCCTTACATCAGGGTCCCCAGAGAGCCCCTCCTTACATCAGTGTCCCCAGAGAGCCCCTCCTTACATTAGGGTCCCCAGAGAGCCTCCCCCTTACATCAGGGTCCCCAGAGAGCCCCTCCTTACATCAGTGTCCCCAGAGAGCCCCTCCTTACATCAGGGTCCCCAGAGAGCCCCTCCTTACATCAGGGTCCCCAGAGAGCCTCCCCCTTACATCCAGGTCCCCAGAGAGCCCCCTCCTTACATCAGGGTCAGCAGAGAGAGGGCCTGCCCGCTCTCCAGCTCTCTTGTACTTCCTGCCGCACGGCTGCAGAGAGCCCATGGCCCGGTAATGGGCCGGGACCCTGTAGTTGGAGACTCCTGGTCTGACTCTGGGCCATGAGCCCCATATTCAGGGCTATAGCCCCAAAAGTCCCACCCTAGTGATCCCACCTGGCTATAACTAAAACTGGCCCACTGAGCCATCGGCCCCCCGGGAAACTCCCGGTAGTCCCGATGGCCAGTACATGCCTGAAACAATCTATGTGCCTAATTTAAAACCAAGCATTAACAGCGCCTTATATGAATAAAAAACATCCACCAATATAATATCTCATATAGTGCAATAGTTAAATTCCCTCATGTCTTGCTTATAAAAACAAGAATAAAAAGAGTATATAACAGGCCCCCACCTAAAGGGACATGAGGCCTCAGCTCCAACGCTTCCTTCCCGGCAGCCTTGGTTGTCGGGAACCTTCAGCCAGTCTCTACCACGGGGGGGGGGGGGGGGGTTTGGGGGGGGTATTCCCTGGGCACAGCATGATCCCCAAAAGGGGTGCATGGAGTATTCTCCTGATCCCCCCTCAGTCGGTCCCCCAAAAAACTGGAGCAACACGAGGTTCACATTTGTTAGACTATTCAGTGTGTCTATCTTATGTCCTTATACACCTCCTAAATGTATTCCGAACGTGTCAGATATTGTATCACAGGAACAAGTCTATGTATTTATTTATTTTTTTATTATTCTTTTATTGGTAAATAGAGATATTTAGAAAAAAAATAAATAAATAATAATAATTAAAAAAAAATAAAAAAAACATATAACAAGAATAAAGAGATCCAACTTCTACTCAAACTGTCCATCTAATCACTCATGTTTATATATATATATATATATATATATATATATATATAGAGAGAGAGAGAGAGAGAGATTTGATGAATCCTCTCCTCCTATTGACAGTTCAATAAAACAAAAGAAGAAGAAGAAATAAGAAAAAGAAGAAGAAAGAAGGAAAAGAAGAAGAAGAAGAAGAAAGGAAGAAGAAAAGAAGAAGAAGAAGAAGAAGGAGAAGAAGAATTAAGAGGAAGAAGAAAGAAGAAGAAGGAGGAAGAAGAAGGAAGAAGAAGAAGGAAGAAGAAAGGAAGAAGAAGAAGGAAGAAGAAGGAGAAAGAAGAAGGAAGAAGAAGGAAGAAAGAAGAAGAAAGAAAAAAGAAGAAGAAAAGAAGAAAGAAGAAGAAAAGAAGAAGGAAGAAGAAAAGAAGAAGAAAAGAAGAAGAAGAAAAGAAGAAGTAGAAGAAGGAAGAAGAAAGAAGGAAGAAGGAAGAAGAAGAAGAAAGAGGAAGAAGAAAGAGGAAGAAGAAAGAAGAAGAAGAAGAAAGAAGAAGAAAGAAGAAGAAAAAAGAAGAAGAAGGAGAAAGAAGAAGGAAGAAGAAGGAAGAAGAAAGAAAAAGAAGAACAAAGAAGAAGAAGGAAGAAAGAAGAAGAAAGAAAAAGAAGAACAAAGAAGAAGAAGAAGAAGAAAGAAGAAGGAAAGAAGAAGAAAAGAAGAAAGAAGAAGGAAGAAGAAGGAAGAAGAAAAGAAGAAGAAGAAGAAGAAGAAGAAGAAGAAGAAGAAGAAAAGAAGAAGAAGAAGTAGAAGAAGGAAGCAGGAAGAAGAAAGAAGGAAGAAGAAGAAGAAAGAGGAAGAAGAAAGAGGAAGAAGAAAGAAGAAGAAGAAGGAAGAAGAAGAAGGAAGAAGAAGGAAGAAGAAGAAGAAAGAAAAAAGAAGAAGAAGAAGAAGAAGACTTCTGATCCACCAGTAATAAGAGTGCATAAACCTTCAACTGCTACCCCTTCACCGATCCACCTCGTGCACACCCCTTTGTGTATCTGGTACCAGAGGTGTTTCTTAACAGGGTCTGTTCGGTCCTTTGCGGCATGCCTCTGCAGCTCTCTTGTTGGTCACTTCAGCACTCCATGTTAGGCCCGATTCAATAGGGTGGATATTTCATGGAAGAATACAAGGGGGGCTTTGCACGGTGTTATACTGTTGATTATTGTAGTGGTACCCCCATGGGGGCTGCTGGGTTGTTCATCTTCATCTTGCCAGTAGACATGTGCAATTCGTTTCGTACGAAACGAAAATTCGTCAAAATTTCCGGAAATTCGTACATTTGCAAGAATCCGAAATACGAATGTTTATGCACACAAATTCCGATCGAAATACAAAATTTTGTTTACGAATTTCAATACCTAATTGTTGTGAAAAAAGTTAATGAATCTAAAAGTTAAAACCCCAGGAAGTCAGCACAGGGATGGTGGGAACCCTGTGGGGAATTTCTATGCTTATGAATTTTATACGAAATACGAAATTTCGTTAACGAATTTCGGAATTTCATATCCAAATTAACAGAGACATGACTGGCATTTTGTTTCCCCAATCAGCGGAAGTCAGCACAGAACAGGGATGGTGAGAACCCCTTATAATGGGCACAGCGGGTGTACAGACCCGGGAACTCGGCACAGGGATGGTGGGAACCCCTCCTAATGGTCACAGCGGGTGTACAGACCCGGGAACTCAGCACAGGAATGGTGGGAACCCATCATAATGGGCACAGCAGGTGTACAGACCCAGGAACTCAGCACAGGGATGGTGGGAACCCCTCATAATGGGCACAGCGGGTGTACAGACCCGGAAACTCAGCACAGGGATGGTGGGAACCCTGTGGGGAATTTCTATGCTTATGAATTTTATACGAAATACGAAATTTCGTTAACGAATTTCGGAATTTCATATCCAAATTAACAGAGACATGACTGGCATTTTGTTTCCCCAATCAGCGGAAGTCAGCACAGCACAGGGATGGTGAGAACCCCTTATAATGGGCACAGCGGGTGTACAGACCCAGGAACTCGGCACAGGGATGGTGAGAACCCCTTATAATGGGCACAGCGGGTGTACAGACCCAGGAACTCAGCACAGGGATGGTGGGAACCCCTCCTAATGGTCACAGCGGGTGTACAGACCCGGGAACTCAGCACAGGAATGGTGGGAACCCATCATAATGGGCACAGCAGGTGTACAGACCCAGGAACTCAGCACAGGGATGGTGGGAACCCCTCATAATGGGCACAGCGGGTGTACAGACCCGGGAACTCAGCACAGGGATGGTGAGAACCCCTCATAATGGGCACAGCGGGTGTACAGACCTGGGAACTCAGCACAGGGATGGTGGGAACCCCTCATAATGGGCACAGCGGGTGTACAGACCCAGGAACTCAGCACAGGGATGGTGGGAAGCCCTCATAATGGGCACAGCGGATGTACAGACCCGGGAATCCAGCACAGGGATGGTAGGAACCCCTCATAATGGGCACAGCGGGTGTACAGACCCGGGAACTCAGCACAGGGATGGTGGGAACCCCTCATAATGGGCACAGCGGGTGTACAGACCCAGGAACTAAGCACAGGGATGGTGGGAACCCCTCATAATGGGCACAGTGGGTGTACAGACCCGGGAACTCAGCACAGGGATGGTGGGAACCCCTCATAATGTGCACAGCGGGTGTACAGACCCGGGAACTCAGCATTAGGATGGTGGGAACCCCTCATAATGGGCACAGCGGGTGTACAGACCCGGGAACTCAGCACAGGGATGGTGGGAACCCCTCATAATGGGCACAGCGGGTGTACAGACCCAGGAACTCAGCACAGGGATGGTGGGAACCCCTCATAATGGGCACAGTGGGTGTACAGACCCGGGAACTCAGCACAGGGATGGTGGGAACCCCTCATAATGGGCACATCGGGTATACAGACCCAAGAACTCAGCACAGGGATGGTGGGAACCCCTCATAATGGGCACAGCGGGTGTACAGACTCGGGAACTCAGCACAGGGATGGTGGGAACACCTCATAATGGGCACAGCGGGTGTACAGACCCGGGAACTCAGCACAGGGATGGTGGGAACCCCTCATAATGGGCACATCGGGTATACAGACCCAAGAACTCAGCACAGGGATGGTGGGAACCCCTCATAATGGGCACAGCGGGTGTACAGACTCGGGAACTCAGCACAGGGATGGTGGGAACACCTCATAATGGGCACAGCGGGTGTACAGACCCGGGAACTCAGCACAGGGATGGTGAGAACCCCTCATAATGGGCACAGCGGGTGTACAGACCCGGGAACTCAGCACAGGGATGGTGGGAACCCCTCATAATGGGCACAGCAGGTGTAAAGACCCGGGAACTCAGCACAGGGATGGTAGGAACCCCTCATAATGGGCACAGCGGGTGTACAGACCCGGGAACTCAGCACAAGGATGGTGGGAACCCCTCATAATTGGCACAGCGGGTGTACAGACCCGGGAACTCAGCACAGGGATGGTGGTAACCCCTTATAATAGGCACAGCGGGTGTACAGACCCGGGAACTCAGCACAGGGATGGTGGGAACCCCTCATAATGGGCACAGCGGGTGTACAGACCCGGGAACTCAGCACAGGGATGGTGAGAACCCCTCATAATGGGCACAGCAAGTGTACAGACCCGGGAACTCAGCACAGGGATGGTGAGAACCCCTGATAATGGGCACAGTGGGTGTACAGACCCGGGAACTCAGCACAGGGATGGTGGTAACCCCTTATAATGGGCACAGTGGGTGTACAGACCCGGGAACTCAGCACAGGGATGGTGGGAACACCTCATAATGGACACAGCAGGTGTACAGACCCGGGAACTCAGCACAGGGATGGTGGGAACCCCTCATAATGGGCACAGCAGGTGTACAGACCCGGGAACTCAGCACAGGGATGGTAGGAACCCCTCATAATGGGCACAGCGGGTGTACAGACCCGGGAACTCAGCACAGGGATGGTGGTAACCCCTTATAATAGGCACAGCGGGTGTACAGACCCGGGCACTCAGCACACGGATGGTGGGAACCCCTCATAATGGGCACAGCGGGTGTACAGACCCGGGAACTCAGCACAGGGATGGTGAGAACCCCTCATAATGGGCACAGCGGGTGTACAGACCCGGGAACTCAGCACAGGGATGGTGGGAACCCCTCATAATGGGCACAGCGGGGGTACAGACCCGGGAACTCAGCACAGGGATGGTAGGAACCCCTCATAATGGGCACAGCGGGTGTACAGACCCGGGAACTCAGCACAGGGATGGTGGTAACCCCTTATAATAGGCACAGCGGGTGTACAGACCCGGGAACTCAGCACAGGGATGGTGGGAACCCCTCATAATGGGCACAGCGGGTGTACAGACCCGGGAACTCAGCACAGGGATGGTGAGAACCCCTCATAATGGGCACAGCAAGTGTACAGACCCGGGAACTCAGCACAGGGATGGTGAGAACCCCTGATAATGGGCACAGTGGGTGTACAGACCCGGGAACTCAGCACAGGGATGGTGGTAACCCCTTATAATGGGCACAGTGGGTGTACAGACCCGGGAACTCAGCACAGGGATGGTGGGAACACCTCATAATGGACACAGCAGGTGTACAGACCCGGGAACTCAGCACAGGGATGGTGGGAACCCCTCATAATGGGCACAGCAGGTGTACAGACCCGGGAACTCAGCACAGGGATGGTAGGAACCCCTCATAATGGGCACAGCGGGTGTACAGACCCGGGAACTCAGCACAGGGATGGTGGTAACCCCTTATAATAGGCACAGCGGGTGTACAGACCCGGGCACTCAGCACACGGATGGTGGGAACCCCTCATAATGGGCACAGCGGGTGTACAGACCCGGGAACTCAGCACAGGGATGGTGAGAACCCCTCATAATGGGCACAGCGGGGGTACAGACCCGAGAACTCAGCACAGGGATGGTGGGAACCCCTCATAGTGGACACAGCAGGTGTACAGACCCAGGAACTCAGCACAGGGATGGTGGGAACCCCTCATAATGGGCACAGCGGGTGTACAGACCTGGGAACTCAGCACAGGGATGGTGGGAACCCCTCATAATGGGCACAGCGGGTGTACAGACCCGGGAACTCAGCACAGGGATGGTGGGAACACCTCATAATGGACACAGCGGGGGTACAGACCAGGGAACTCAGCACAGGGATGGTGAGAACCCCTCATAATGGGCATAGTGGGTGTACAGACCCGGGAACTCAGCACAGGGATGGTGGGAACCCCTCATAATGGTAAATTCATCATAACGAACATTCATAATTGTTACGAAAAGTTAACAAAACTAAAAGTTAAAAACCCAGGAAGTCAGCACAGCACAGGGATGGTGGGAGCCCCTCATAATGATAAATCCATAAGGAACTTTCATTATTTTAACAAAAAGTTTACGAAACTAACGAAAATTCGTATTTCGTATGAATCCGAATTTAATTTCATAAACAAATTCCGAAATACAATTTTTTTTTTTGTACGGAATGAAATGGAACAAAATAAAAAATTTTGACGGCACCCATGTCTACTTGCCAACCACTCCGCTTCCGTTCCCCATCACACACACATGACACCAAACAGTAATGCCCCGTACACACGACCAGACTTTTCAACATCAAAAGTCTGACGGAATGATTCCGGCAGACTATTCGAACGTGTGTGGGCTGCAGCGGACTTTTGATTTGCAAAAGTCTGACAGACTTTAGAAATGGAACATGTTTCAAATTTTTCTGACAGAACTCTGCCGGACCCAGAAATCCGCTGGTGTGTGCTAGTCTGACAGACTAAAACCGACGCGAGGGCAGCTATTGGCTACTGGCTATGAACTTCCTTATTCTAGTCCAGTCATACGTCATCATGTTCAAATCCGTTGGACTTTGGTGTGATTGTGTGTGACCAAGTCCGTTCATTCGGAAAGTCTGTCAGAACTCTGTCAGAACTCCATCAGAACTCCGTCGAAAGTCTGCCGGACTTAAGTCCTGTCGTGTGTACGCGGCATAAAAGTTTAAGTTTTATTCCTCTTTATTAAGGATGAGCCGAACACCCCCCGGTTCGGTTCGCACCAGAACTTTCAAACGAAACAAAAATTCGTACGAACGTTAGAACCCCATTGAAGTCTATGGGACTCGAACGTTCGAAATTAAAAGTGCTAATTTTAATGGCTAATATACAAGATAGTGTCCTAAAAAGGGTTTGGGGACCTGGCTCCTGCCCCAGGGGACATGGGTCAATGCCTAAAATGTTTTTAAAAATGGCTGTTTTTTTTGGGAGCACTGATCTTAATGGCGATTAAAGTGAAAAAAAGTAAAATATTCCTTTAAATATGGTGCCTGGGGGGTGTCTGTAGTATGCCTGTGAAGTGCCACGTGTTTCCCGTGTTTAGAACAGTCCCTGCACAAAGTGACATCTAACGGAAAAAAAAAGTCATTTAAAACTGCTTGCGGTTTTAATGTTATATCTGGTTCCGGCAATATGGATGAAAATCATTGAGAAAAATGGCATGGGTAGCCCCGCCTGCCCATTACCAGCCCCTTAGGGTCTTGTAAGGGGAACCCCGTACCCAAAAAAAAAAGAAAAGAAAGGTGTGGTGACCCCAGGCCCTATATACCCAGAACAGCAGTATACAGGCGGTGCAAACAAGACAGGGACTGTGTAGGTTTGTTGTGTTAAGTTGAATCTGTTTGTAATTTTGAACTGGTACATTTTTAAAGTGTAGCTCCAGTCAAAAAATCTATTTTTAAGCTTTTTGGAAAACATAGGGAAGGGTTATCACCCCTGTATAATTTGTTTTGTCGTCCATCTTTTTTCATCTCACTTCCTGTTGTCTCCTTCCGTTTGCAAGTAGGAGATGTTTGTAAGTTGGATGTTTGAAAGTAGGAGCCTGCCCTATATGCTCTGCAGAAATGGCGGAACAAGGTGTTGGTGTTGCCACAACATTGTAAGCCCTCAAAGTGACTCTTGGTAGGCGCTGGAACGCCCTGCTGTGAACGATTATATCAAGAATTGTAATTACGGGGGCGTGGCCGGATGTAGACCTAGGAGGACATGTGGTGCTGGAGCTCCTGCCATCCTGATCATAATCCTGTGGCATCCTTCGCCTGTCTGACCTTGGGGACAGCCAAAGTATCTCTCCTGTGCTGCTGACATTCCGCTGGGCTGCGGGGAGGTGTTATTGGAGCGGAGAGCGGTGTCCCTGGAGGCCTCGAGGCTTGCGGCCTAGCTGATCTGCGGTGTCCGGCCGCCATGTTGCGGCCTGTAGAGCCTTCGGACCGGCCGCGGTGGAGTACCGAGTGCGGGAATCGGCCGCACAGGGGAGCGGAACGGAGGGAAGGAGAACTATCCTCGGGCCCCGCCGCCAAAAACGGATTCCGTGACGGCCAAGATCCGTCCCGAACAGCCGCGCAGAGGCGCCTGTACTGCGGGGAGGACTGTCTGCTCTGTGGAGGCCCTGTATTAACTTTGCTGGGCGGTGAGTCCTTAACTGGGGGGCATTGTTATCTGCACGGAAGCGGTGGAGAGAGGAGAGGGGGAGAGGGTAGCAGCCTTGGTGACATTTTTTGCTGTTTTACCTGCTGAACTGATGACTTGCATGAACTGACTGTCTTAAAGGGCCATACTCCACCTTCCTAGTATATAGCAAGTCTGTCTGCATTCTGTACTGCTTTGCTTATGGCTGTGAGTGGCTAGCGGGCTACCAGAATTGTGCTGTTTGTCATCATCATCATTCTCTGCTACATCCCAGCGGTTACATATCCTTAAAGGGCCGCACCACCCTCTCTACTCACAAGTGTATTCACAGCCAGCTTGCCCGCTATCTTTTCCTCATGCCCTCCAAAGGCAAGTCGGCAGCTAAGAAAGCAGCGTTACAGCCTGCACAGACCCCTAGTGACTTTCTAAATCAATTTAAGGCTCTCATGGCGGATATGGAGCAGGCGGCCCCACAGGAGGCTAACACATCTGCACCCACGGTACCTCCCACGAATGATACCACTGTTATTCTTGCAGCGATTGAGCAAAGCAGAACCTCTTTGTTGGTGCGTATAGATCACCTGGCGGAGGAATGCAACCTTATAAGAGCAGATTTTGATAAATTCCGGGGCAGGCTCTCGGAGACTGAATCGCGCATCTCTGCAACGGAGGACACTACTCACCGCCACGATGCGGCCATCCAAGCACTGCAGCGCACGGTCCAGACTCTGGTGGCCAAGTCTGATGACGCTGAAAACCGTCTACACATAAACAATGTCAGGGTCTTGGGCATACCGGAGGGGGCAGAGGGGGACCATCCGGCTGAATTTGCTGAAGGTTTCTTTAAATCGCTGCTTAATTTGACTGATGTCCCTCCAACGTATGTGGTCGAGAGAGCTCACAGGGTCCCGACAAGTCGGGGTCCTCCGGGGGCCCCCCCTAGACCGTTTTTGGTACGCTTTCTCAATTTTCGGGACCGGGATCGGATCCTACGTGAGGCCCGCAAACATCAGACTCTGCCTTTTGAAAACACGGTGGTGCACCTGTATCCTGATTTTTCTGCGGATCTTCAGAGACGACACAAGACATTTACTGACGTCAGGAGGAAGCTCCGTGAGCGTGAGCTGAAATATTCTATGCTTTATCCCAGCCGGCTGCGGGTGCAACATGGAGGATCGGTGAAATTCTTTGAGTCTCCCGCGGAAGCAGATCAATGGCTGCAATCACTGTAACTGGCCTGCTATGACACTCCTGCTCATCAAGTGGTGGATTGTTTGGTAGCTGCCTGCTCCTTTTTTTTTTCTTCTTCGTGGTTGCCGTGTGGTTGGTGCCCCCAGTCGGGGGGGCCTGCCTCCTCTACACATATGTCCCCAGCTGGAATATCCTTGATACCTACCAAGAAGCTTGACGCACTTTGGCCAGGGTGGGGGGTGGGTGGTGGCAGTCGGAGGCAGCTTCTCCTGTACATTTTTCTGCAGGTTCCCTGCCGCGGGTGGGGCGGCCTGCCATGATTGCCTGTATTATCTTTGTGTTTACCCCCACCTGGATGAACGAGTTGATGGTAGGCACGGGGCGTCACAGGCTTTCCGGATGCTCATACCGAGGGACAGACGGGCTGTGAAGGGAGTGGGAGCTCCAGGCACATGAACACTATGTCCGTGTTATTTTGGACTTTTGACCCCCTTTTTTTCTTGGTTATAGGGGTTTTCTTACTTTTTGTCTTGTGGTCCTTTTTGACCCATCAAGGCTATGCCTTCCGGGACTGTTTTTGGACTCAGTTTGGGGATAAGCTGCGTGTACATGTTTTTTTGTGTTGTTACACGGCAGCAGGGTGTTTTTGGGGTTCACGGGGTAATGGGTGTGATAGGTGCAGCCCTCCAAGGTAAATGGTTTATCTATATGTTTAATGTTATCTCTGAATTCAGTCTGCCGTTGTATGTATCACTGCTGTTGTTGGTACTGTATTCACCGTCTAACGAGTTATGTGGGGAATGATGGCGGGATCGGGGTTTAATGTAGTTTCATGGAATGTTAGAGGTCTTAATGATAAATTCCGTAGAGCTTTAATGTTTCAATATTTAAAAACTTTCAATCCTCATGTGGTGTTTTTGCAGGAGACGCATTTGGATGGGAGCAGGGTGCTGGCCTTGCGCAGAGCCTGGGTACAGAGGGCGTTACATGCTACATACTCTACCTACTCCAGGGGAGTATCAATTTTAATCAGCAAGGCGGTACCGTGCACCATCCATCATGTGATCTCGGACCCGGGTGGTAGGTTTTTGGTGCTTGTGGCGGATGTGGGTGCGTGCAAAATGGTATTGGTGAATGTGTATGTCCCACCCCCCTTCCAGATTCAGATCCTGTATGACCTTTTGGGTAAATTGGCGCCTTACGCGCATCTCCCTCTCCTTATAGCCGGGGACTTTAATGCTATCCTCTCTACTGCCTTGGACTCGTCCAAGGCTTCTAGGGTGGCGTCGGCCGATCTCTCTGCCTGGGCGGCGGTTGCTTCCCTGACGGAGCTCTGGCGTTGGAAAAACCCTGTCACCAGAGGTTACTCATACTTGTCAAAAACTCATAAATCCTCTTCGAGAATAGATTTAGCATTTGCAAATGCTTCTATGCTGCAATTAGTGGGGGGGGGGGCACAATATCTAGCGGGGGGTATTTCAGACCATTCGCCCTTGTCAATCTATATTGGATCCACTGTTGGTCCTACGGGGAGGGGGTGGAGATTGAACCCGGGGTGGCTGGAGGTGGAAGAGGTGTCCTCTCATGTAGCGCCACACCTTGCACATTATTGGGAGGATAACGAGGGGTCTGCCGACGCCGCCATAGTTTGGGATGCTTTTAAGGCCTGCATGTGGGGGCACTATATTTCAGCCATTAAACAGGCCCGCAGGTCCCATAATCAGATAGATCAAGAATTGCAGGACAGGGAGAGGGTGTGTGCTATGGAGCACGCGAATAATCAGTCTGATGTTACCTATGGCGCACTGCTGGAGGCAAGGCGTGATCTGGCACTTCATTACTCTGATCTAACACACACATCTAGGACAAAAATGGCTGAAGCCATCTTTGAACAAGGGGATAAGAATGGTAAGCTGTTAGCCATGCTGGTGGCTGAGCAACGGGTACAGACTAATATCCCTTGTATCAAGAACACTCAGGGTGACCTGTTGACAACCCCGACGGACATACTGGACACATTTGTGGAGTACTACAAGACTCTATACGCACCCATTCCGACTTATGACATGGCGGAGTTGGACAGGGTGTTAGCATCGTTGCAGATCCCGAGGCTGTCTGAGGCGGATAGGGACTTTTTGGAGGCTGACATAATGACAGAAGAAATTGAAAAAGCTATTAGGTCCTTTCCTCCCCGTAAATCCCCAGGGCCCGACGGCTTCTGCATCGAGTGGTATAGACAGCATTTGGAAGAATTGGTTCCTAGACTTAAAAACCTATATGACTACTGTTTGGAACACAGGTGTCTCCCGGCTTCTTTGCTGGAGGCACAGGTGATCTTGCTGCCGAAGCCGGGCAAGGACCCCTTATTATGCTCGTCATACCGACCGATTGCACTGCTGAACCAGGACTTAAAAATTTTAACCAAGGTGCTGGCTACCCGACTCTCTCAGGTTATCACGACTCTGGTGGATATAGGTCAGACGGGTTTCATACCGCAGAAATCTACTGATACTAATCTGCGCAGATTGTTTGCTCACCTACAGATTGAAAACGCAGACAGGGGATCTAGAGTGGTGGTCTCCCTGGATATGACCAAGGCCTTTGATTCAGTAGACTGGCAATACATGTTGACAGTTCTGCGGAAAATGGGCTTTGGGGAGATCTATGTGACCTGGATCTCTTTGCTCTACAGTTCTCCACAGGCGGGTATCAAGATAGCTAACTTAGTTTCACCCCAATTCGGCGTTCACAGGGGCACGCGTCAGGGGTGTCCTTTGTCCCCGTTTTTTTTTGCATTATCAATAGAACCGCTGGCTATAGCCCTGAGGCTATCACCTGGGGTAGGAGCATTGGAGGTGGGGGGCATTAGGGAATGTGTGGCGCTGTATGCAGATGACATGCTTCTCTTCTTGAAGGATGCAGGGCCGTCTTTAGAGGCGGTGTTTGGGGTGCTTGACAAATTTGCAGAGTTCTCCGGGCTCCGGGTCAATTGGGAGAAATCCAACGTGCTGGCTATTGACGGGGAGGCGCGGGAGTTGGCGACCACTAGGGTCCCCATCGCCTGGGTGCAAGAATTTAAATACTTGGGAGTGAGAGTCTCACCAAGAGTGGGCGACTTTATGTCTCTGAATCTCCTTCCCTTGCTGGCCAGGGTGAAGGGGCAGCTGGAAGCTTGGAAGCATCTGCCGCTGTCCCTCATAGGTAGGGTTAATTTGCTCAAAATGAAGGTTCTGCCTGTGTTCCTTTACCTTTTTACGTAATTCCCCTATTTGGGTTCCCTGCTCTTTCTTTCGGAGGGTTAATAGTCTCTTTGGATCCTTTTTATGGGCCGCTGCGCACCCCCGCATAAGTCTCAGGGTTTTGCAAGAGCCATGGGGTCAAGGTGGCTTGGCATTGCCGGATCTTTTTAAATATTATTTAGCTGGGCAAATGGTGGTCGCCAGACGGTGGCAGACACGGGAGGACGGGGATTCGGCGAATGTACTGGAGGCGGCCCTCTTGGGCTCCTATGAGAGCCTGTCCTATCTGGTGTATAGGGGTTCGGGGGCTTCATTAGCTCTGACGGCCTCTATGCGGGCAACGATACGGGCCTGGGAAAAAGCGCAGACTTTGTTGAAACAGCCAGGGGGGAGTTGGTCTCCTGACACTCCTCTATGGTTCAATCCTAAATTGCCACATTTTGGGGACATACCAGATCCGGTAATATGGGCTAGGGTAGGCATTAAGCAACTGAAGCATGTGGTGAGAGGGGGGCAGCTCCTGACGTTTGATCAGCTTAAGGCAAATCATGATCTCCCAAATTGGTATTTTTTTAGATACTTACAGTTGCGGCACGCTTTTCTCTCTCAGTTCGGTCCTGGGGTTTTACAGGTGGAAGTCTCGCCTCTGGAGACTGTGCTGCGGACAGAGGACCTGAAAAAGCCTCTCTCCGTTGTATACAGCATGCTGTTCCCGGACAGGCCGAAGCCTGTCCAAAACTGTAGAGATGTTTGGAGTGCTCTAATACCTGACTTTGGAGGGGAGGATTGGGACGACATGTGGGGACACCCGTTTCAGACCCTAGTATTGGCCAGAGACAGACTTATCCAGTTTAAAATTCTGCATAGAGTATACTATACCCCAGCCAGACTGGCTAGGATTTACGGTACCGGCGCGGGGGGGTGCTGGCGCTGCACAGCTGACCGAGCTGACTTTGACCATGTGTTTTGGCAGTGCCCGCGGATTGAGGAGTTCTGGAAGGGAGTGACACAGGTTATACAATCTGTCCTTTCGGTGCCGATTCCAGTCACAGTTGCGGTATGTTTGCTCGGACTGGTGGAGGAGTTGGCACCTCGAAGGGCGCAGAGGACTCTGATTTCTCTGGCGCTGTTTTATGCACGTAAAGCTATCCTGTTGGGTTGGAAGAAACCCGAACCTCCTACGGTTTCTTATTGGAAAGGTTTAATTAATAATGCTTTGCCGTTATACAAAGCCACCTATCTTAGCAGAGGGTGCCCTAACAAATTTGAGAGGGTGTGGCGGAGCTGGCTTGATGCCGCAGATACTGTGAATTAATCGCTAGGCGAGGGGTTTTCTCCTTGAGGTTTGGGTGAGGGGCGGGGCAGGGAGGTGCTTTCCCTTGGATTGGTTATATCCTCATTCCAAGTAGTTCACTATTCAGTTACAGTACAGGCTATGTGTTTCTTATATGAGTGGTACTGTCGGTGTTTATAGACTGAACTAAGAGGAAGGATGGAGGGCTTCACAGGAGGGAGTTTGGTTGGGTGGGGGGAGGGGGAGGGTGGAAGGGAGGGGGGGGGGGTTTGGGGAGGTTTTTGGGACCGTTTGGTATGTTTGTATGTTATTGGTGTATTGAAAACTTTCAATAAAAATAAATTTATAAAAAAAAAAAAAAAAAAAGAATTGTAATTACATGCCATTGTTGAACAATGGTAGAAAAATTGGGCCTTTGGTGGTTGTGGTGGTGGTGCTGGTGCCACGACACTATAAGTCCTCACAGTTACTCTCGGTGGGCGCAGGAACGGGCCCTGCTGTGAATTATTATATCAAGAATTGTAATTACATGCCCCTGTTAAACATGGGTTGAAAGATTTGGCCTTAGGCAGTGGTGCTGGTACCACAACACTGCAACCTCTCCCATATACTCTATTTGGAGTGCAGGAATGAGCCCTGCTGCAAAGCATTGCATCAAACACTGTAATTACATGTCCCTGTAAAACAGGGGCTGACAAATTGGGCTGGTGGCATCACCCAGAACCAAAAATGTTCTTCCAAGAAATCAGCAGGATCATTGAGGAGGAAGAGGATAGTCAGTCAACATAACAGGACAGTCACTCAGCATCAGCATAGGCAGTCTTGAAGGGATGTGACATTTCAAAAAAAAAAATATTCGGTTACATCAGCTTCAGGTGCTTGGTAGCTGGTGGTGATCCAAGACTGATTCATCTTGATGAAGGTCAGTTGATCAACTGAGTCGGTGGACAGGTGCACCCTGTGATCGGTTACAAAGCCACCAGCAGCACTGAAGGTGCATTCCGAAAGAACGCTGGATGCAGGACAGGCCAGTAGCTCAATTTCATACTGTGCAAGCTCTGGCCAGTGATCCATCCTCAAGACCCAGTAAGCCAGAGGATTTACGGTGGGAAAGGTGTCCAAGTCTGACCTTGCCCCTAGGTATTCCTGCACCATGTAAATCAGACGCTGGCGATGGTTGCTGGAACCGATCATACCTTGGGGCTGCGGACTAAAAAATTGTCGGAACGCATCGGTCAGACGGCCATCTTCTCCACCGCTCCTTCTGAACGAAGCCTCAGCAACACGTTTTCCAGGACCAGGAGTTTGTAACCTCCCAGTCTCTGGGAACGCGTTGCACAGACCTTTCTGCAAGGCCTCCCGGAGATGTCTCATCCTCTGCTCCCTCTGCGACAGCGAGATAAGGTTCACAACCTTACCTTTGTACCGTGGATCAAGGAGAGTGGCCAGCCAGTAATGGTCCCTCTCCTTGATCCGAAAAATACAAGGATCCTTCCGCAGGCTTTGCAGGATCAGGGAGGCCATGCAGCATAGGTTAGCAGAGGCATTCGGTCCGGAGTCCACTGGGTCACTAAGGACAACATGATCCGCAGCCACCTCCTCCCAGCCATGTAGAAGTCCACGTGTTTCTTGGGACTGTAAATCATCCCTAAAAGACTGCTGCTGCTGAGGCTGAGTGCCAGCCTCCACCTCCATGCTGATACAATCCTCCTCCTCTTCCTCGTCCTCTTCCTGTGTGATGGGTGGGACAGCAGGAACACTGTCTGGATAAAGGGGGCCTTGAGAGGCAAGGAAGTCCTCCTCTTCCTGCCTCTATTCTGCCTCAAGTGCCCTGTCCATTATTCCACGCAGCGTATGCTCCAAGAGGTGGACAAGAGGTACAGTGTCACTGATGCATGCACTGTCACTGCTCACCATCCTTGTGGCCTCCTCAAACGGTGACAGGACAGTGCATGCATCCCTTTTAATGCCCCACTGGCGTGGTGAGAAAAAACCAAGCTCCCCTGACCATATCCTGGTGCCGTAGTCGCACAGGTACTCATTGATGGCCCTCTGCTGCGTGTGCAGCCGCTGCAGCATGGCCAACGTTGAGTTCCACCTGGTGGACATGTCACATATAAGGCGGTTCTTGGGCAGGTTCAACTCCTTTTGGAGCTCAGCCATCCGAGCACTGCCATTAAATGATTGGCGGAAATGCACACAGACTTTCCTGGCCTGCCTCAGGATATCCTGTAAGCCCGGGTACCTGCCCAAGAACTGCTGCACCACCAGGTTAAGAACGTGAGCCACACAGGGCACATGAGTCAGTTGTCCCTGTCGGAGGGTGGAGAGGAGGTTGGTGCCATTGTCACAAACCACCATTCCTGGCTTAAGCTGGAGTGTCGTCAACCACCTCTCGGCCTGCCCCTGCAGAGCTGACAAAACATCTGCCCCAGTGTGGCTCCTGTCCCCCAAACAAACCAGTGCAGGCACGGCATGGCATCTTTTTGCCTGCGTACTTGCGTAGCCCCTTGAACGCCTACTGAGCACCGCTGGTTCTCTGGACAGAGCACTGGAAGAGGCCATGGAGGAAGAAGAAGAGGAGGGGGTGGAGGAGAGAGGTGTGTCACAATCAGTAGTAGCATTTTGGAGGCGTGGTGGCGGAACAACCTCCAACACTACTGCACCTTATCCTGCATCCTTCCCAGCTGCCAGAAGAGTGACCCAATGGGCCGTGAAAGATAGGTAACGTCCCATGCCTGCTGGACCATGAGTCAGCGGTAATATGCACCTTTCCGCTGACCGCCCTGTCCAGCGAGGCAAGGAATTTGCCTTCCACATGCCGGTAGAAAGCCGGAATCGCCTTCCGTGCGAAAAAGTGGCGTTTGGGGACCTGCTACTGAGGAACCGCACATTGCACAAACTCACGGAAGGGGGCAGAGTCTACCAACTGAAAAGGCAGCAGTTGAAGTGCTAGCAATTTAGCCAAAATAGCATTCAACCACTGGGCATGTGGATGGCTGGGAGTGAACTTCTTTCGACGGTCCAGCAGCTGGGGCAGGGAAGTTTGCCTGCTACAATCGGACGTGGGTGTACTGCTAGCAGAGTGCCCGCAAGTACTTGGCTGTGACACACCTAATTCTACACCTTCATTCCTCTTAGAACAGGTTTCAGAGAGGACTGAAGGTCTAGTGGGGTTGGAGATCCCAGCTGATGAGGAGCAAGGAGAGGTCTGCTTTGTTCTTTGGTGTGGGTCTTTGAGGTACGCTTGCCAATGAGCTGGATGGCAGGTCAACATATGTCTGGTCAAGCATGTGGTGCTCAAGTTGCTGATGTTTTGGCCACACAAGATACGCTTGAGACATATGTTGCAAATAGCAGCTGTGCGATCTGATGCACTGGTCTCAAAAAAGGCCCACACCAAAGAACTTTTAGAATAACGCGCAGAGGCAGCGCCCTGCACAGGCGGAGCTCTGCGGTGTGATTCAGTCGGTGTGCTGCCCCTAAGCTGGCCCCCGGAGATCATCCTGCATCGTTGGAGATGTGCCTCCTCCTCTCTCCTATCAGGCACCCATGTGGAGTCAGTGACCTCATCATCCCCTCCCTCATCATCACTGGAGCAAACCTGGCAGTATGCTGCAGCTAGTGGAACATGACTGCCAGATTGCTGTCCTTCTTGAGCATCCCCTCTCTCTGCACTCATGGTACTGCCTTCCTCTAGCTGGGTATCATCATCAGAGCCTACAAAACACTGGGCATCCTCCTGGAGCATGTACCCAACACTGTGCTCAAAGAGTTCAGGGGACTCCTCAGGACGATGTGGTGGGTCTAGGGAAGGAGTGACTGATGATGACATTGAGACGAGGGAAGAGGACGCGTTGGCAGCTGCTTTGCTAGTACTCTGAGCCTGGGTGAGAGAGAATGAGGAGAATGAAGAGGGCTTGGTCATCAACTCTACCAAGTCTTTAGCATGATGCGGCTCAACACGTCCAACTGCCGAAAATAAGGACAAGCGTGTCCTATGGCCACGTGCTGATGACGATGCACCGCGTCCACGACCAGCACTGTTGTCTCTAGACACAGAGCCTGCTTGCCCTCTTTTATTGGCTCGTGACTGTCTGCCTCTCCTTGTTGGCCTTCCAGACATAGTAATGGCCTGAAGGGGGATGGGAAAACCAGCAATTGGGAAGTGTATATTGTGCTAGAGGCACAAAACACCCACTAACTCCTGCAGATGCCTGTATTAGAGAACACCAGCAATAAAGGGTAGATACAGGTGTATACTATGCTGTAGGCACACAACACCCACTAACTCCTGCAGATGCCTGTATGAGAGAACACCAGCAATAAAGGGTAGATACAGGTGTATACTGCGCTGGAGGCACACAACACCCACTAACTCCTGCAGATGCCTGTATGAGAGAACACCAGCAATAAAGGGTAGATACAGGTGTATACTGTGCTGGAGGCACACAACACCCACTAACTCCTGCAGATGCCTGAGAAAAGAACACACTGTCCCTGCCTATCTAGCTCTTTCCTGCATGCCGGAACACACTACACAAAGCCGCCGCGCTGGCGGCCTTATGTAGTGTGGGGCATGTACTAAACCCCCCTGAGCTATAATTGGCCACAGCCATCTTGCCTATGGCCAACTATTGCTCTTTTTGCTGCCGACGCTGTGATTGGCCAAGCATGTGGGGTCACAGTGCATGCTTGGCCAATCATGAGCCATCAATGCACTGCGATGGCGCAGTGCATTGTGGGGCGTGAGCGCCACACGAATTTGGCACGAACAGCCCATAACGTTTGGTGTTCTCCGAACGTGCGAACAGCCGATGTTCGAGTCGAGCATACGTTCGACTCGAACATCAAGCTCATCCCTACTCTTTATTAGTGGGATTAGTCTGGGGTGGTCCATTGAGAGATATGAGATGCTCTGCCAGACCCCACTAAACGAGGGTGTAATCCACAGCCGTAGCTTTGTTGCTGGACTTCCCTAGAATGATCCTTTCTTGATTCTATTGCTTCCTTTTATGCAGCACTCCCAAGTTAAACAAAAGGGGCATTACTCTGAATAATTCCCTCTGCCTGACCGATAGATTTCCTTTGGGTGTTGGACTTAGAGCCACGGGCCATTACTGCCTATTTCCATGACTCAGACGCCAACATCCCTCAGTCTTTGGAAGCACTGTTCTATGGTTTATACTGTGGTTCGTAGACTCACAGTATGTAGCTCCATTCTCTTCTGCACTAGTTTCTCTGGGCTTCCACTGACCTGTCCTCTCCCAATCAACAGTCCATGTTTCACTCACAGAAAGTTGACCGCCAAGTCCTCTTCTTCCGCTTAACTCCAACTTTCTCATCACGCGCCCGGCACATTGCCGCGTGGGAATGTCCGGCTGATTCTCAGGGTTACAAGCTGGCTCCGCCATACTCCGGGCGTCCGACCTGGATTTCCTGATACACTCCTTGACCTCCTTCTTTGCTCCTTGCTCCTCCCGGGCCCAAGGCTCTTCCATCTCCAAAGCTCGGGCCCCAGGCCCTTCCATCTCCGCAGCTCGGGCCCCAGGCCCTTCCATCTCCGCAGCTCGGGCCCCAGGCCCTTCCATCTCCGCAGCTCGGGCCCCAGGCCCTTCCATATCCGCAGCTCGGGCCCCAGGCCCTTCCATCTCCGCAGCTCGGGCCCCAGGCCCTTCCTACTCGGAAGCATGTGACCCCCCTTATATAGGAGCCCTCCACTCCTCCCATAGTGGGGTATCTATAAACAATGCAAATGTATTAAAACGCCAAATGGATCCTTACAATAAAACAGGTTAAAAAAGCTTGTGCAGTGCAAACACGGCATTCAGAACGCCTCTTACATCACTTCCGGTTCGCTCTACGTCCAGCCGCACCCTACGCGTTCCCAAATCCAACAAGGACCAACTCTAAGCCCTTGTACACACGGTCGGACATTCCGACAACAAAATCCGTCGGAATTTTGTCCGACGGATTTTGTCCGAAACTGGTGTTGCATACACATGGTCGGACAAAGTTGTCGGAAAATCCGATCGTACGTAACGTGATGACGTTATTTCGTTACGACGGGACTACGTTCAGGCTAGTAGCCAATAGCTTTGGTCTAGGAATTTGATCTGAGCATGCGTGGCACTTTGTCCGATCGGAATTCTCTACACACGATCGGACAAAGTCCGATCGGATCATGTTGTCAGAAAGATTTATAGCCCAGCTCTAAAACTTTGTCGGTCGGATAATCCGACGGAAACAGTCCGATGGAGCCCACACACAGTCGGATTATCCAACAACACGGTCCGATCGGACATTTTCCATCAGAATGTCCGACCGTGTGTACAAGGGCTAACACCAAAGGAGAGAGATGAAGTGGAGGCTGAATGTCATCTCTGGAAGTTCTCATTACATTCAACACACATCCAGATTTTTCCACATGGGGGGTCATGTGACACCAAGGATATTCCACAGCTGGTTGTATGGCCAACACATTAGACAGGAACCCCTCCCCCATCAACAGATGTATAGAGACTAGGAATAGACAGGAACCCCTCCCCCATCAACAGATGGATAGGTACTAGGAATAGACAGAAACCCCTCCCCCATCAACATATGGATAGGTACTAGGAATAGACAGTACACCGGGCTCTACAGACACTCTGGGGTTGATTTACTAAAACTGAAGAGTGAAAAGTCTGGTGCAGCTCTACATAGAAACCAATCAGCTTCCAGATATTTTGTCAAATCTTAATTGAACAAGCTGAAGTTAGAAGCTGGTTGGCTACCATGCACAGCTACACCAGACTTTGCACTGTCCAGTTTTAGTAAACCAACCCCTCTGGGGTACAGGGCCTTGAAAAAGTATTCACACCCCTTGAAATGTCCCACATGTTGCCGTGTTACAACCAAAAACATAGATGTATTTTTTGGGGGATTTTATGTGATAGACCAACACAAAGTGGCACATAATTGTGAAGTGGAAGGAAAATTAAAAATATATTTTTTAATTATTTTACAAATAAATATGTGAAAAGTGTGTGGGGGGGGGGGCATTTATATTCAGCCCCTTTTACTCTGATACCCCTAACTAAAATCTAGTGAAACCAATTGCCTTCAGAAGTCACCTATTTAGTAAATATCGTCCTTCTGTGTGTCATTTAATTTCAGTATACATACAGCTGTTCTGTGAAGCCTTCTGAGGTTTGTTAGAGAACCTTAGTGAACAAACAGCATCATGAAGGCCAAGGAACACACCAGGCAGGTCAGGAATAAAGTTGTGGAGAAGTATAAAGCAGGGTTAGGTTATAAAAAAATCTCCCAAGCTTTGAACATCTCACGGAGCTCTGTTCAAATCATCATCAGAAAATGGACAGTATGGCACAACTGCAAACCTACCAAGACATGGCCGTCCACCTAAACTGACCGGGCCGGGCAAGGAGAGCATTCATCAGAGAAGAGCCAAGAGGCCCATGGTGACTCTGGAGGAGCTGCAGAGATCCACAGCTCAGGGGGAAGAATCTGTCCACAGGACAACTATTAGTCGTCTCTCCACAAATCTGCCCTTTATGGAAGAGTGACAAGAAGAAAGACATTGGAGAAAGAAAGTCATAAGAAGTCCTGTTTGTAGTTTGTGAGAAGCCATGTGGGGGAGGGGGCAGCAAACATGTGGAAGAAGGTGATCTGGTCAGAGGAGACCAAAATTCAACTTTATGGACTAAAAGAAAAAAGCTATGTGTGGGGAAAACTAACACCGCCCATCCCCCTGAACACACCATCCCCACCGTGAGACATGGTGGTGGCAGCATCATGTGGTCTCAAGTCTTTTGCCAACTAACAGGTTTTCTTCTAAGATTGTCCTGTATTTGTCTCCATCCATCTTCCCATCAAGTCTGACCAGCTTCCCTGTCCCTGCTGAAGAAAACCATCCCCACCGTTAGACATGGTGGTGGCAGCTTCATGTGGTGGGGATGGTTTTCTTCAGCAGGGACAGGGAAGCTGGTCAGAGTTGATGGGAAGATGGATGGAGACAAATACAGGACAATCTTAGAAGAAAACCTGTTAGTTGGCAAAAGACTTGAGACCGGGGCGGAGGTTCACCTTCCAGCAGGACAACGACCCGAAACATCCAGCCAGAGCTACAATGGAATGGTTTAGATTAAGGATGAGCCGAACACCCCCCTGTTCGGTTCGCACCAGAACCTGCGAACAGACCTAAACTTCATGTAAACTTTAGAACCCTATTAAAGTCTATGAGACTCGAACGTTCAAAATCAAAAGTGCTAATTTAGGCTAATATAGAAGTTATTGTCATAAAAAGTGTTTGGGGACCCGGGTCCTGCCCCAGGGGACATGGGTCAATGCAAAAAAAAAGTTTTAAAAATGCAGGTTTCCATTACATCGGGGGGGGGGGGGGGGGGGGGGCGAGGTCACCCGCACGTCATTGGTGAAGTCAGGCTTTCCCACTTGCGTCAGAGGGGGGAGGGGTCGGGTGACGGTGGCCCCGCCCTCCTCATATAAGAAGTGTCAGGCTGCCGGGATCCCCGCAGTGTCTCTGCCGGTAGAGACAGAGGATGGATGCGCTGTGCTGGATGGATCACCCATCGCTGGACCCCGGAGAGATGATCATCGTTGGATAGCAAGAGTGGATTAGCACCACTGGAATCTTTTTTTCATTTTTTGTATTTCTAATAAAGGACTTTTGCAATGGTGTGTGTGTCTTTTTTTAACTATTTTTTACACTTTGTTTGTGAAATGGTAGGGGTACTTTTGTACCCCCTTACCATTTCAAACAGGGGGGGCGGGATCTGGGGGTCCCCTTGTTAAAGAGGGCTTCCCGATTCTGATAAGCCCCCCGCCCGCATACCCCCACAACCACCGGCCAGGGTTGTGGGGCTGAGGCCCCAAAGCATCCTCTCAATGTTGAGGGCATGTGGCCTGATACGGTTCCGGAAGGGGGGCGCTCTCTCATCCCCCCTCTTTTTTCCTGCGGCTTACCAGGTTGTGAGCTCGGATAAAGGGTCTGGTATGGATTTTTAGGGGGAACTCCATACCATTTTTTTTTAATTTGGTGTGGAGTTCCCCTTAAAATCCATACCAGACCTGAAGGGTCAATTCATTATAGCCGCGAGTGATTTTAAATGACTTTCTTTCTTTTGGAAATGACACTTTGTGCAGGGACAGTTCTAAGCAGGGGAAACATGCGCCCCTTCACAGGCATACTATAGACACCCCCTAGGTACGAAATTTAAAGGAATATTACATTTTTATTGTTTCACTTTAATCATTATTAAAATCACTGATCCTGAAAAAACTGCAGTTTTTAAAACTTTTTTTTGCATTGATACATGTCACCTGGGGCAGGACCCGGGTCCCCAAACACTTCTTAGGACAGTATTAGCCTTTAAAATTAGCACTTTCGATTTCTCCCATAGACTTGTACAGGGTGTTCTGCGGCTTTTTCGAATTTGCCGCAAACACCCAAATCATTCACTGTTCGTGGACAGGCACACAGGCAATGTTCGAGTCAAACTCGAAGCTCATCCCTAGTTTAGATCAAAGCATATTCACGTGTTAGAATGGTCCAGTCACAGTCCAGACCTAAAACCCATTGAGAATCGGTGGAAAGGCTTGAAAATTGCTGATCACAGACACTCTCCATCCAATCTGACAGAGCTTGAGATATTTTGCAAAGAAGAATGGGCAGAAATGTTCCTCTCTAGATTTGCAATGCTGGTAGAGACACCCCCAAAAAGATTTGCAGCTGTAATTGCACAGAAAGCGGGTAATGACTCAGCGGGGCGCCATAAAAATGCCCCCCCACACTTTTCACATATTTATTTGCAAAATAAAGTTTTCGCATTACAAAATATGGACATTTTCAAGGGGTATGAATACTTTTTCAAGGCACTGTAAATTACATAATACTCCCACTGACACCAATGTAAGGTGTCATAGAATCTCCTCCTATCAGATGGTAAATGTTGGGCACCGCTCTGGAGTCGGGAACTTTGTGCCGCTCTTCTCTGTCTCTCCTCCTCTCTGACATGGACAGATGCTGCTTTACCTCCTGAATTTACAACCCCTCCCCCACCTTATTTCATCTTTACACTCCCCCCTCCCCACCTGTCACCACATTTCACCCCAGCCTGAGAAAACACAGAGAAACCCGTTCTCCAGGCTGGGACTGGCAGAGAGATCAGATTCCACGACTGGCAGAGGGAAATACTATAATAGAAACATTAAGAGGAGCCAGGACATATCCTACCGTCTCTCATGTAATGTAAGGTCAGTGGCGTATCTAGGGTATGGCAGATATGGCAAGTGCCATGGGCGCCACCTGGAGAGGGTGCCCTTGAGTAGCTGGGCAGCGAGGCACTTACCAGAGCATACCTGCCAACAGTCACGATTTTGCTGGGACATTCCTGGGCTGTGGCCGTCCCGGGTAGTTTCCCGAAAAATCGTTTTTGTCCCAGGCAGGGATGGACTGGGCTGAGTTGTCTGATCCCCTCCCTTACAAAAGATGAACCGCTCCGGCTCGCTGTCACCTGGCACCGCCCACACAATATGCTGGGAGGGATGTAACAGCGAGCTACTAGCTAAAAAGATAGCAGGGGCTGCACCGTGTACTAGCCAATCAGTGCCTGGGGTACTAAGATCAAGTGTAGTATCTGTTCTTATCAGTTGCCAAAGGAGGCGCTGTTCCATCCCTAATAGAGAGGGTTCGGTCAGCACTCTCAGATGGCGTAATTAGTATTCGGAAGAACGGTTTTGGTAGGGGCCACGTCGTGTCGCCCGACAGTAAACTGGGGGGCGTTGCATGGTCGAGTCTGAGCCGTCTGGAAGGGTGCTCCTGGTGAGGATGGGTGCTGCTATTGGTCTGACCCAGAGGGTTGAGTACCTGGCCTTCTGGCCTGGATTGGGGTAGTTCTAGCCCTGGACAGTCTTTCGGGAGGGAATACTGGCTCCTCTCTATGCTGAGGGGGAGGAGCGGTTAGTACTTCCCGAATGTAATTGGGTAGGAGTGATGGGAGTGACGGTGGAGCCTGATGGCAAAGGGCTCTCACCAAGCTTCCTGATCTTCATGCCTTCCTGCCGTTGGTCAGGGCAGTCTTGAAAGCCTATGGAGTATGTGCCCCCTGGAGTGGCAGTCCAGGGGTGCCTAATGCCGCGTACACACGAGCGGATTGTATGGCATACTTAGTCCGTCATACAATCCGACTGACAATCCGTTGTAGTTTCCACTGAACGGACTTGACCACACACGGATACACAAACAGTCCGTCGAAAGCTTGCGGGATGACGTGTACAGCACGTACGACGGGACTAGAAATAGGAAGTCCAAGACACAGCAAAGCACCCTTCCGTCGTGTAAATCCTTTCTGGGCATGCACCATTCTTAGTCCGTCGAACTAGCCTACTGACGACCGTATTGTCGGCAGAAACCAAAGTACGACGGAAAGATTTTTGGAAAAACCGAAATTCTTAGTACTCCGGACTGCACGCTGAAAAAGTTCGCTGAAGCCCACACACGAGCGGATTGTCCGCTGAAATGTGTTTCAACGGACTAAGTACGTCATACAATCCGCTCGTGTGTACGCGGCATAATTATCATTGTGAGTGGGGGTCACATTGATTTTGGGCACCACGGTCACTGCACCATAACACGCTTTTTTAGCACCTGCCTCTTGGGCCGGGCCTTTTGGCTGGGACCAGAGGAGTTTTTGATTCCTGGACGGTGGGCCTGGTCATTGTGTTGCACAATGGCCACCTTTTTCACTCTCCTCTTCACTATCCCTTCCCCACTTTATTTATTTATTTATTTTTGTGTGTGTTTTGTCACGTCTTTGTCACTTTCACTGTTTGCTGTGACGGGTAGGGTCACAGGTCCCAGGGCCTGTCCTGAAAGTCTGGGGAGGGAGGTGGACATGGCCTTCTGGCTTAGTTCGCCCTCTCTCTTAGGGTTGGGGTCTCCCTTCGAGGATCCCCACCTAGTATTTGGGTGGGTCTGTTTTGGCAGACCTTCCAAAGAACGGGATCCGCCTGGTTTCCGCCAGAGAGACCAAGTTTTAAGTGTCCTTGTCCTTGTCAGGAGCACTGGAGGTGGGAGGGAGATCATAGAGGTGAGGACAGGGATGGAGCACCGGAGGTGGGAGGGAGATCATAGAGGTGAGGACAGGGATGGAGCACCGGAGGAGGGAGGGAGATCATAGAGGTGAGGACAGGGATGGAGCACTGGAGGTGGGAGGGAGATCATAGAGGTGAGGACAGGGATGGAGCACCGGAGGTGGGAGGGAGATCATAGAGGTGAGGACAGGGATGGAGCACCGGAGGAGGGAGGGAGATCATAGAGGTGAGGACAGGGATGGAGCACCAGAGGAGGGAGGGAGATCATAGAGGTGAGGACAGGTATGGAGCACCGGAGGTGGGAGGGAGATCATAGAGGAGAGTACAGGGATGGAGCACCGGAGGTGGGAGGGAGATCATAGAGGTGAGGACAGGGATGGAGCACCGGAGGTGGGAGGGAGATCATAGAGGTGAGGACAGGGATGGAGCACCGGAGGAGGGAGGGAGATCATAGAGGTGAGGACAGGGATGGAGCACCGGAGGAGGTGGGAGGGAGATCATAGAGGTGAGGACAGGGATGGAGCACCGGAGGAGGGAGGGAGATCATAGAGGTGAGGACAGGGATGGAGAACCAGAGGGAGGGAGATCATAGAGGTGAGGACAGGGATGGAGCACATGGAGGAGGGAGGGAGATCATAGAGGTGAGGACAGAGATGGAGCACCGGAGGTGGGAGGGAGATCATAGAGGTGAGGACAGGGATGGAGCACCGGAGGTGGGAGGGAGATCATAGAGGTGAGGACAGGGATGGAGCACCGGAGGAGGGAGGGAGATCATAGAGGTGAGGACAGGGATGGAGCACCAGAGGAGGGAGGGAGATCATAGAGGTGAGGACAGGTATGGAGCACCGGAGGTGGGAGGGAGATCATAGAGGAGAGTACAGGGATGGAGCACCGGAGGAGGTGGGATGGAGATCATAGTGGTGAGGACAGGGATGGAGCACCGGAGGAGGGAGGGAGATCATAGAGGTGAGGACAGGGATGGAGCACCGGAGGAGGGAGGGAGATCATAGAGGTGAGGACAGGGAGGGAGCACCGGAGGAGGGAGGGAGATCATAGAGGTGAGGACAGGGAGGGAGCACCGGAGGAGGGAGGGAGATCATAGAGGTGAGGATAGGGATGGAGCACCGGAGGTGGGAGGGAGATCATAGAGGTGAGGACAGGGATGGAGCACCGGAGGTGGGAGGGAGATCATAGAGGTGAGGACAGGGATGGAGCACCGGAGGAGGGAGGGAGATCATAGAGGTGAGGACAGGGAGGGAGCACCGGAGGAGGGAGGGAGATCATAGAGGTGAGGATAGGGATGGAGCACCGGAGGTGGGAGGGAGATCATAGAGGTGAGGACAGGGATGGAGCACCGGAGGAGGGAGGGAGATCATAGAGGTGAGGACAGGGATGGAGCACCAGAGGAGGGAGGGAGATCATAGAGGTGAGGACAGGGATGGAGCACCGGAGGTGGGACGGAGATCATAGAGGTGAGGACAGGGATGGAGCACCGGAGGTGGGAGGGAGATCATAGAGGTGAGGACAGGGATGGAGCACCGGAGGTGGGAGGGAGATCATAGAGGTGAGGACAGGGATGGAGCACCGGAGGAGGTGGGAGGGAGATCATAGAGGTGAGGACAGGGATGGAGCACCGGAGGTGGGACGGAGATCATAGAGGTGAGGACAGGGATGGAGCACCGGAGGTGGGAGGGAGATCATAGAGGTGAGGACAGGGATGGAGCACCGGAGGAGGGAGGGAGATCATAGAGGTGAGGACAGGGATGGAGCACCGGAGGAGGGAGGGAGATCATAGAGGTGAGGACAGGGATGGAGCACCGGAGGAGGGAGGGAGATCATAGAGGTGAGGACAGGGATGGAGCACCGGAGGTGGGACGGAGATCATAGAGGTGAGGACAGGGATGGAGCACCGGAGGTGGGAGGGAGATCATAGAGGTGAGGACAGGGATGGAGCACCGGAGGTGGGAGGGAGATCATAGAGGTGAGGACAGGGATGGAGCACCGGAGGAGGGAGGGAGATCATAGAGGTGAGGACAGGGATGGAGCACCGGAGGAGGGAGGGAGATCATAGAGGTGAGGACAGGGATGGAGCACCGGAGGTGGGACGGAGATCATAGAGGTGAGGACAGGGATGGAGCACCGGAGGTGGGAGGGAGATCATAGAGGTGAGGACAGGGATGGAGCACCGGAGGTGGGAGGGAGATCATAGAGGTGAGGACAGGGATGGAGCACCGGAGGAGGTGGGAGGGAGATCATAGAGGTGAGGACAGGGATGGAGCACCGGAGGTGGGACGGAGATCATAGAGGTGAGGACAGGGTTGGAGCACCGGAGGTGGGAGGGAGATCATAGAGGTGAGGACAGGGATGGAGCACCGGAGGTGGGAGGGAGATCATAGAGGTGAGGACAGGGATGGAGCACCGGAGGAGGTGGGAGGGAGATCATAGAGGTGAGGACAGGGATGGAGCACCGGAGGTGGGACGGAGATCATAGAGGTGAGGACAGGGATGGAGCACCGGAGGTGGGAGGGAGATCATAGAGGTGAGGACAGGGATGGAGCACCGGAGGAGGGAGGGGGATCATAGAGGTGAGGACAGGGATGGAGCACCGGAGGAGGGAGGGAGATCATAGAGGTGAGGACAGGGATGGAGCACCGGAGGAGGGAGGGAGATCATAGAGGTGAGGACAGGGATGGAGCACCGGAGGTGGGACGGAGATCATAGAGGTGAGGACAGGGATGGAGCACCGGAGGTGGGAGGGAGATCATAGAGGTGAGGACAGGGATGGAGCACCGGAGGTGGGAGGGAGATCATAGAGGTGAGGACAGGGATGGAGCACCGGAGGAGGGAGGGAGATCATAGAGGTGAGGACAGGGATGGAGCACCGGAGGAGGGAGGGAGATCATAGAGGTGAGGACAGGGATGGAGCACCGGAGGTGGGAGGGAGATCATAGAGGTGAGGACAGGGATGGAGCACCGGAGGAGGTGGGAGGGAGATCATAGAGGTGAGGACAGGGATGGAGCACCGGAGGTGGGAGGGAGATCATAGAGGTGAGGACAGGGATGGAGCACCGGAGGAGGGAGGGAGATCATAGAGGTGAGGACAGGGATGGAGCACCGGAGGAGGGAGGGAGATCATAGAGGTGAGGACAGGGATGGAGCACCGGAGGAGGGAGGGAGATCATAGAGGTGAGGACAGGGATGGAGCACCGGAGGTGGGACGGAGATCATAGAGGTGAGGACAGGGATGGAGCACCGGAGGTGGGAGGGAGATCATAGAGGTGAGGACAGGGATGGAGCACCGGAGGTGGGAGGGAGATCATAGAGGTGAGGACAGGGATGGAGCACCGGAGGAGGGAGGGAGATCATAGAGGTGAGGACAGGGATGGAGCACCGGAGGAGGGAGGGAGATCATAGAGGTGAGGACAGGGATGGAGCACCGGAGGTGGGACGGAGATCATAGAGGTGAGGACAGGGATGGAGCACCGGAGGTGGGAGGGAGATCATAGAGGTGAGGACAGGGATGGAGCACCGGAGGTGGGAGGGAGATCATAGAGGTGAGGACAGGGATGGAGCACCGGAGGAGGTGGGAGGGAGATCATAGAGGTGAGGACAGGGATGGAGCACCGGAGGTGGGACGGAGATCATAGAGGTGAGGACAGGGTTGGAGCACCGGAGGTGGGAGGGAGATCATAGAGGTGAGGACAGGGATGGAGCACCGGAGGTGGGAGGGAGATCATAGAGGTGAGGACAGGGATGGAGCACCGGAGGAGGTGGGAGGGAGATCATAGAGGTGAGGACAGGGATGGAGCACCGGAGGTGGGACAGAGATCATAGAGGTGAGGACAGGGATGGAGCACCGGAGGTGGGAGGGAGATCATAGAGGTGAGGACAGGGATGGAGCACCGGAGGAGGGAGGGAGATCATAGAGGTGAGGACAGGGATGGAGCACCGGAGGAGGGAGGGAGATCATAGAGGTGAGGACAGGGATGGAGCACCGGAGGAGGGAGGGAGATCATAGAGGTGAGGACAGGGATGGAGCACCGGAGGTGGGACGGAGATCATAGAGGTGAGGACAGGGATGGAGCACCGGAGGTGGGAGGGAGATCATAGAGGTGAGGACAGGGATGGAGCACCGGAGGTGGGAGGGAGATCATAGAGGTGAGGACAGGGATGGAGCACCGGAGGAGGGAGGGAGATCATAGAGGTGAGGACAGGGATGGAGCACCGGAGGAGGGAGGGAGATCATAGAGGTGAGGACAGGGATGGAGCACCGGAGGTGGGAGGGAGATCATAGAGGTGAGGACAGGGATGGAGCACCGGAGGAGGTGGGAGGGAGATCATAGAGGTGAGGACAGGGATGGAGCACCGGAGGTGGGACGGAGATCATAGAGGTGAGGACAGGGATGGAGCACCGGAGGAGGGAGGGAGATCATAGAGGTGAGGACAGGGATGGAGCACCGGAGGAGGGAGGGAGATCATAGAGGTGAGGACAGGGATGGAGATCATAGAGGTGAGGACAGGGATGGAGATCATAGAGGTGAGGACAGGGATGGAGATCATAGAGGTGAGGACAGGGATGGAGATCATAGAGGTGAGGACAGGGATGGAGCTCTGCTGGATAACATGATGGAAGGAGAAGGTGGGAGCTCATTGTTTATGTGACACCTAAAGAGAATGGAGGATCTCATTGCTAAGTTGATACCAGGAGACGGGTCTCTCCCTCTCACACATGGGACGAGTGAGCACACACACATGACGGGGGGGTGAGCACACACACAGGACAGGGGGGTGAGCATACACACAGGACACGACGGGTGAGCACACACATGGGATGGGTGAGCACACACATGGGACGGGTGAGCACACACATGGGACGAGTGAGCACACACACAGGACGGGGGGGGTGAGCACACACACAGGACAGGACGGGTGAGCACACACACAGGACACGACGGGTGAGCACACACATGGGATGGGAGGGGGGTGAGCACACACACGGGGCGGGGGGGTGAGCACACACACAGGACACGATGGGTGAGCACACACATGGGATGGGTGAGCACACACACAGGACACGACGGGTGAGCACACACATGGGACGGATGAGCACACACATGGGATGGGTGAGCACACACATGGGACGAGTGAGCACACACACAGGACGGGGGGTGAGCACACACATAGGACGGGGTGGTGAGCACACACACAGGACTGGACGAGTGAGCACACACATGGGACAGGTGAGCACACACATGGGACGGATGAGCACACACATGGGACGAGTGAGCACACAAACAGGACCGGGGGGTGAGCACACACTCAGGACGGGACGAGTGAGCACACACACAGGACGGGACGAGTGAGCACACACACAGGACGGGACGAGTGAGCACACACAGAGGATGGGACGAGTGAGCACACACACAGGGCGGGACAGGGGTGAGCACACACACAGGACGGGGGGTGAGCACACACACAGGACGGGACAGGGGTGAGCACACACACAGGACGGGACAGGGGTGAGCACACACACAGGATGCGACGGGTGAGCACACACATGGGACGGATGAGGACACACATGGGATGGGTGAGCACACACATGGGACGAGTGAGCACACACATGGGACGAGTGAGCACACACACAGGACGTGAGGGGTGAGCACACACACAGGATGGGGGGGTGAGCACACACACAGGACGGGACAGGGGTGAGCACACACACAGGACGGGACAGGGGTGAGCCCACACACAGGACGGGAGGGGTGAGCACACACACAGGACGGGAGGGGTGAGCACACACACAGGACGGGGGGGTGAGCACACACACAGGACGGGACGGGTGAGCACACACATGGGATGGGTGAGCACACACATGGGATGGGGGGGTGAGCACACACATGGGACGGGGGGGTGAGCACACACACAGGACGGGACAGGGGTGAGCACATACACAGGACGGGACAGGGGTGAGCACACACACAGGACGGGACAGGGGTGAGCACACACACAGGATGGATGAGGACACACATGGGATGGGTGAGCACACACACAGGACGGGGGGTGAACACACACACAGGACAGGACGGGTGAGCACACACACAGAACACGATGGGTGAGCACACACATGGGATGGGTGAGCACACACATGGGACGGGGGGGTGAGCACACACATGGGACAGGGGGGTGAGCACACACATGGGACGGGGGGGGTGAGCACACACACAGGACACGACGGGTGAGCACACACATGGGATGGGTGAGCACACACACAGGACACGACGGGTGAGCACAAACATGGGACGGATGAGCACACACATGGGACGAGTGAGCACACACTCAGGACGGGGGGGTGAGCACACACACAAGACGGGACGAGTGAGCACACACACAAGACGGGACAGGGGTGAGCACACACACAGGACGGGACAGGGGTGAGCACACACACAGGACGGGACAGGGGGGAGCACACACACAGGACGGGACAGGGGGAGCACACACACAGGATGTGACGGGTGAGCACACACATGGGATGGATGAGGACACACATGGGATGGGTGAGCACACACACAGGACGTGAGGGGTGAGCACACACACAGGACGTGAGGGGTGAGCACACACACAGGACAGGAGGGGTGAGCACACACACAGGACGGGACAGGGGTGAGCACACACACAGGATGGGACAGGGGTGAGCACACACACAGGACACGACGGGTGAGCACAAACATGGGACGGGGGGGTGAGCACACACATGGGACGGGGGGGTGAGCACACACACAGGACGGGACAGGGGTGAGCACACACACAGGACGGGACAGGGGTGAGCGCACACACAGGACGGGACAGGGGTGAGCACACACACAGAACACGACGGGTGAGCACACACATGGGATGGATGAGAACACACATGGGATGGGTGAGCACACACATGGGACGAGTGAGCACACACATGGGATGAGTGAGCACACACACAGGACGGGGGGGTGAACACACACACAGGACAGGACGGGTGAGCACACACACAGGACACGACGGGTGAGCACACACATGGGATGGGTGAGCACACACATGGGATGGGTGAGCACACACATGGGACGGGGGGGTGAGCACACACATGGGACGGGGGGGTGAGCACACACACAGGACACGACTGGTGAGCACACACATGGGATGGGTGAGCACACACACAGGACACGACGGGTGAGCACACACATGGGACGGATGAGCACACACATGGGACGAGTGAGCACACACACACAGGATGGGGGGGTGAGCACACACACAGGACAGGGGGGTGAGCATACATGGGATGGGTGAGCACACACATGGGACGTGGGGGTGAGCACACACACGGGACGGGGGGGTGAGCACACACACAGGACACGATGGGTGAGCACACACATGGGATGGGTGAGCACACACACAGGACACGACGGGTGAGCACACACATGGGACGGATGAGCACACACATGGGATGGGTGAGCACACACATGGGATGAGTGAGCACACACACAGGACGGGGGGGGTGAGCACACACACAGGACGGGACGAGTGAGCACACACACAGGACGGGGGGGGTGAGCACACACATGGGACGGGTGAGCACACACATGGGACGGATGAGCACACACATGGGACGGATGAGCACACACATGGGACGAGTGAGCACACACACAGGACGGGGGGGTGAGCACACACATGGGACGAGTGAGCACACACACAGGACGGGGGGTGTGCACACACATAGGACGGGGGGGTGAGCACACACACAGGACGGGGGGGTGAGCACACACACAGGACGGGACGAGTGAGCACACACACAGGACGGGGGGGTGAGCACACACATGGGACGGGTGAGCACACACATGGGACGGATGAGCACACACATGGGACGGATGAGCACACACATGGGACGAGTGAGCACACACTCAGGACGGGGGGGTGAGCACACACTCAGGACAGGGGGGTGAGCACACACACAGGACGGGGGGTGAGCACACACACAGGACGGGACGAGTGAGCACACACACAAGACGGGGGGGTGAGCACACACACAGGATGGGACAGGGGTGAGCACACACACAGGACGGGGGGTGAGCACACACACAGGACGGGACAGGGGTGAGCACACACACAGGATGCGACGGGTGAGCACACACATGGGACGGATAAGGACACACATGGGATGGGTGAGCACACACATGGGACGAGTGAGCACACACACAGGACGGGAGGGGTGAGCACACACACAGGATGGGGGGGGGTGAGCACACACACACAGGACGGGACAGGGGTGAGCACACACACAGGATGGGAGGGGTGAGCACACACACAGGATGGGACGGGTGAGCACACACACAGGACACGACGGGTGAGCACACACATGGGATGGGTGAGCACACACATGGGATGGGTGAGCACACACACGGGATGGGGGGGTGAGCACACACACAGGACAGGACAGGGGTGAGCACACACACAGGACGGGACAGGGGTGAGCACATACACAGGACAGGGGTGAGCACACACACATGGGACGGATGAGGACACACATGGGATGGGTGAGCACACACATGGGACGGGTGAGCACACACATGGGACGAGTGAGCACACACAAAGGACGGGGGGGTGAACACACACACAGGACGGGACGGGTGAGCACACACACACAGGACACGACGGGTGAGCACACACATGGGATGGGGGGGTGAGCACACACATGGGACGGGGGGGTGAGCCCACACACAGGACACGACGGGTGAGCACACACATGGGATGGGGGGGTGAGCACACACACAGGACACGACGGGTGAGCACACACATGGGACGGATGAGCACACACATGGGACGAGTGAGCACACACACAGGATGGGGGGTGAGCACACACACAGGATGGGGGGTGAGCACACACACAGGACGGGGGGGTGAGCACACACACAGGACAGGGGGTGAGCACACACAGGATGGGGGGGTGAGCACACACACAGGACAGGGGGTTGAGCACACAAACAGGACTGGACGAGTGAGCACACACATGGGACGGGTGAGCACACACATGGGACGGGTGAGCACACACATGGGACGAGTGAGCACACACACAGGATGGGGGGTGAGCACACACACAGGACGGGGGGGGTGAGCACACACACAGGACGGGATGAGTGAGCACACACACAGGACACACAGGATGGGGGAGGGGGTGAAGCACACAGGACGGGGGAGCACACTGATAATTATTATAACTTCTGGACGACGCTGAAAGAGTGTGACAGTGTTTATGACGATTTGCAGCTGTTTCTAAAGAGTTCTTAGTGTCAGTGTCCTGTGTGCTCTGCCTGATTTGTTTGTTTTTATATCACCTTTCGGGATTTAGGCTACTCAGGCTTGGATCTTCTCTGCAGTCTCTGATCTCTTGCGTCACATCTGCAGTCTCTTGTATCATGTCTGCAGTCTCTTGTATCATGTCTGCAGTCTCTGATCTCTTGTATCATGTCTGCAGTCTCTTGTATCATGTCTGCAGTCTCTTGTATCATGTCTGCAGTCTCTGATCTCTTGTATCATGTCTGCAGTCTCTTGTATCATGTCTGCAGTCTCTTGTATCATGTCTGCAGTCTCTGATCTCTTGTATCATGTCTGCAGTCTCTTGTATCATGTCTGCAGTCTCTGATCTCTTGTATCACGTCTGCAGTCTCTTGTATCATGTCTGCAGTCTCTTGTATCATGTCTGCAGTCTCTTGTATCATGTCTGCAGTCTCTGATCTCTTGTATCATGTCTGCAGTCTCTTGTATCATGTCTGCAGTCTCTTGTATCATGTCTGCAGTCTCTGATCTCTTGTATCATGTCTGCAGTCTCTTGTATCATGTCTGCAGTCTCTGATCTCTTGTATCACGTCTGCAGTCTCTTGTATCATGTCTGCAGTCTCTCGTATCATGTCTGCAGTCTCTTGTATCATGTCTGCAGTAGGGATGAGCCGAAACAGCCCCCGTTCGGTTTGCACCAAAACATGAAAAACAGGCAAAAAATTTGTTTGCACACCGTTAAAGTCTATGGAACACAAACATGAATAATCAAACTTGCTAATTTTATAGGCTTATATGCATGGTAACATATACAGAACGTAAGTGATTTAGCGCTGTTACGCACAGCCTTGAAATAAAGGACATCTACGAAGTAGCATTCGTCTTAATGTATGTTTACTTCAGAATACACACTGTACAGAGGATCACATCTTCCAAGGGGATGTGATACATAATACAATTTGGTACAGCTTTTTATAAGAAAACGATAACATCACAGTGTGTGGCGGGCACTGGCCCAAATCACAAAATACACAAAACATTCCTGAATAATCTCCTCCACACCACACATGGTCACACTGACCCAACCGCAATAACCAGTAAAAGGTCAGTTTGACAGAATAAAGATTAATTAAGTGAGGAGAGAAACTATGTTATAAGCAGAGACTTTCCATTTCAACATTTCATCATCATCTCTGGGAATTTTATCTTTTATCATTTCATTGGCAGGAGAGCAAAAGACACAATCAATATATGTGTTGCAATACTTAACAAATACCAAAAGAATTCAGAAACTATTTTGCTAAGAAATACATTTTTTTATTGAAGGGCAACGATACATGTGCTACATATATTTTAATATCTTCACAGCGCATAACCTAAGTGATCACAAGTCTATCTAATTGATAGATAAAGGTGGTGAATATCAAAAGAAATAATTGATGTGTAAATATTTCTTCAAAAATAACCATAAAGCTATTGTTAATTGAGTGCATCCAATGTAATCCAATAAAGTGCAATCCAATATAATCTAATGAATTCAAAAAATAAGTAGTGCATTTTTTTCTTTTTTGCTATGATTAAGCACTACAGCTAGTACGAAAAGTCGGCATTTTCCTTGTTTGCTGTGCTTGTTGAGCTGTGATTTGATCCTTCAATAAAGCAAGATGGTTTTTCGGAGGAGTGCAGCAGTCCAAGAGCTTGTTTTTCGTCTGTCACTATTGGCAATCGCCTGCGGCTTCCGAGCCGAGAGAATAGTTCACAACCTGATTGTCATGGTTATGCAATAGAGTTGGTCTGCTTACCTATCTCCATGTGTTCATCTCTAGATCCATCCATCTAGATCCATCCTCTGGTATGACTCCACCCTAGCTCCTATCAGAGAACTCTATATTAACCTGTGCACTGCAGGCCAACCCTGCTGATCAACCTTTGTGTGTTAGCTTCCTGTTACCTGCCGCGTGCGCTTCTGTTGTTCCGTTACCGACTTTGGCGTGTCCTTGACTATCCCTGTTTGCCTGTGATCCTGACCTTTTGGCGTGTCCCTGACTATTCTTGTCTGCTTGTGGCCCCGACCTTGGCTTTGTCCCTCACCATCCCTATCCTCCTGTTGCCTACTGTGGGTGTGAGCTGGGGGACCCTGGGGGTCGCGGCCTGGAGCCAGTTGCAGCCAAGTCCATCCTCACCACTAGAGGTGCTGGTGAACACCTGATGGGCTCTTAGACTCCGCGCCCCAGGGAATCTTATGCTCTAACCCCGGTGGGACCTGTCTCCCGTCCGCAGCAGTCAGCCTTAGGGTCCACAACCTTGCGGTGCACTCCTGATCCCTACGGTGTGCATCTGTCACCTCGCCTCAAGGTGACCTGACTCTGTATGTGTGCTCCTGGAGCAGTGAGCTCCTTTTTCTCTTTAGGAATAGTTGTATGCGACAATGGCACCATCCTTCTCTCTGCCCTCCGACAGGGACACTTGACCCATGTTCTATGTTTGGAACACGTCCTGAATTTGGTGGTGCAGCAGTTCTTGAGCAGATACCCAGACTTACAGATCTCCTGAGGCAGGCCAGAAATGTCTGTGGTCATTTCCTCTGGTCAAACAAAGCACTGGCATTCAAAGGGGATGCAACCTGCCCACCAACCGCCTCATTTTTGACATGTCCACCAGGTGGAACTCAACTCAACAAGTGCTGCAGCGGCTGCACACACAGCATCAATGAGTATCTGTGCAAGTATGGCACCAGGACAGGGTCAGGGGAGCTTGGCTTCTTTTCAACCTCCCAAGACCCAATTTTTTTGCCCCTGTTTAACAGGGGTATGTAATTACAATTTTTGATATAGCATTTCACAGCAGGGCCCGTTCCTGCACCCGACAAGATTCCTGCACCCACTGTGAGGGCTTACAGTGTTCTGGTACCACCAATACCTAAGGCCCAATTTTCTGCAGACTTGAAGGGCCTGGCATGGATTTTTTTTTGGGGGGGGGGCATCCACGCCATTTTTTTAATTTTTTTTTTTATTTATATTTAATTATTTTTTATCTATATTGCCGGGATCCGACAATACATTACAGCCACAAGCAGTTTTAAATTCTTTTTTGTTTTCCTTTTAGAAATGTAATTTTGCTGTGGTATTGTTCTAAACATGGGAAAATTGTGCTACTTTACAGTCAGACTATATACACCCCCCAGGCATGATATTTAAAGGGATATTTTATTTTTATTATTTCACTTTAAGCATTCTGAAAATCACTGCTCTTGAAAAAACATCAGTTTTAAAAATGTTTTTTTTTCATTGATACATGTTCCCGGGAGCAGGACTCGGGCCCCCCAAAGACTTTATGGCAATAACTTGCATATAAGCCTTTAAAATTAGCACTTTTGATTTTTCACCTTTGTGTCCCATAGACTTTAACGGTGATTGAGTCACACAATTTTTTTGCCTGTTTGCATGTTCTGCTGGGAACTGAACCGGGGGATGTTCTGCTCATCCCTAGTAAGGGGCACACTACTCCACTGACACCAATGTAAGGGGCATAATACTCCATTGACACCAATGTAAGGGGCACACTACTCCCTTGACACCAATGTAAGGGGCATACTACTCCACTGACACCAATGTAAGGGGCACACTACTCCACTGACACCAGTGTAAGGGGCATAATACTCCACTAACACCAATGTAAGGGGCATAATACTCCACTGACACCAATGTAAGGGGCACACTACTCCACTGACACCAATGTAAGGGGCATACTACTCCACTGACACCAATGTAAGGGGCACACTACTCCACTGACACCAATGTAAGGGGCACACTACTCCACTGACACCAGTGTAAGGGGCATAATACTCCACTGACACCAATGTAAGGGGCATAATACTCCACTGAAACCAATGTAAGGGGCATAATACTCCACTGACACCAATGTAAGGGGCATACTACTCCACTGACACCAATGTAAGGGGCATACTACTCCACTGACACCAATGTAAGGGGCATACTACTCCACTGACACCAATGTAAGGGGCATACTATTCCACTGACACCAATGTAAGGGGCATACTACTCCACTGACACCAATGTAAGGGGGATAATACTCCACTGACACCAATGTAAGGGGCATAATACTCCACTGACACTAATGTAAAGGGCATAATACTCCACTGACACCAATGTAAGGGGCATAATACTCCACTGACACCAATGTAAGGGGCATAATACTCCACTGACACCAATGCAAGGGGCATACTACTCCACTGACACCAATGTAAGGGGCATAATACTCCACTGACACCAATGTAAAGGGCATAATACTCCACTGACACCAATGTAAGGGGCATAATACTCCACTGACACCAATGTAAGGGGCATAATACTCCACTGACACCAATGCAAGGGGCATACTACTCCACTGACACCAATGCAAGGGGCATACTACTCCACTGACACCAATGTTAGGGGCATAATACTCCACTGACACCAATGTAAGGGGCATAATACTCCACTGACACCAATGTAAGGGGCATAATACTCCCCTGACACCAATGTAAGGGGCACACTACTCTACTGACACCAATGTAAGGGGCACACTACTCCACTGACACCAATGTAAGGGGCACACTACTCCACTGAAACCAATGTAAGGGGCATAATACTCCACTGACACCAATGTAAGGGGCATAATACTCCACTGACACCAATGTAAGGGGCATACTACTCCACTGACACCAATGTAAGGGGCATACTACTCCACTGACACCAATGTAAGGGGGCATACTACTCCACTGACACCAATGTAAGGGGCATAATACTCCACTGTCACCAATGTAAGGGGCATACTACTCCACTGACACCAATGTAAGGGGCATACTACTCCACTGACACCAATGTAAGGGGCATAATACTCCACTGTCACCAATGTAAGTGGCATACTACTCCACTGACACCAATGTAAGGGGCATAATACTCCACTGACACCAATGTAAGGGGCATACTACTCCACTGACACCAATGTAAGGGGCATACTACTCCACTGACACCAATGTAAGGGGCATAATACTCCACTGACACCAATGTAAGGGGCATAATACTCCACTGACACCAATGTAAAGGGCATAATACTCCACTGACACCAATGTAAGGGACATGCAACTCCCCTGACACAAATGACATCACGGTGGCTAAGTGGTTAGCACTCCCACCTGTCCGCTCTAGAGGCCATCAGTTTGAATTCCAACCTTGGCACTACCTGCTTTGAATTTGCATGTTCTCCCTGGGTGGGTTTCCTCCGGGTTACTCTGGTTTCCTCCCACACTGCAAAGACATGCTGGGAGGTGAATTGGCTCCTGTCTATATTGTCCCCAGTAAGTGTATGTATGAATGTGAGTTGGGAATCTTAGATTGTAAGCTCCTGAGGACAGGGACTGATGTGAATGTACAGTATACAGGGTATATGTAAAGCACAGGGTACATTGCCTGCACTATATACATATACCTGTAATAAATGGAAGGGAGATCCTACACTTTCCTTGTGTTCCGGATATTATATCTAGATATACAGAATGTGTAAAGAAGCGATATAGAGAATGTGGGGGGAGGTGTGATGTAATATATACCTTCTATATACAGTATATACACAGAGTGTCTGTAGATCCCGGGGGGGGGGGGGCTGTCTATTCTCAGTATCTATCCATCTGTTGATGGGGGGAGGGGTTCCTGTCTATTCCTAGTCTCTATACATCTGTTGATGGGGGAGGGGTTCCTGTCTAATGTGTTGGCCATACAAGCAGCTGTGGAATGTCCTTGGTGTTACATGACCCCCCATGTGGAGAAATCTGAATGGAACTTCCAGAGACGACATTCAGACTCCTCTCCATCTCTCTCCTTTGGTGTCAGAGTTGGGTGGACGTTGTTGGATCTGGGAAGGTTCCCCCTGAGTTGGGTTGGAGTTTCTTCTATCTGATATCTGCTGGAGAATTGGAATGGGGAGATCAGACGGAGGAGAAGTTCTCCGGGGTTGGATGTCTACTAAAGATCTGGGAGGAAGATGAAGATGATGAGGGTGAGGAGGTTCTTCTGGGAGTGAGGGGGAAGAGGACTTGTCCTTCAAGATTGACAGAAACTTTTCACTCTGACAGAGGAAAGAAGAGAACATCTCCACTTCACTCCAAGCCAAACCACTTCTTATTATTTGTCACCAATTCCACACATCCTCCCCGGAGATAAAGAGGACCGGGAGCATCAGAAATAGAGGGGATCCAGGAGGAGACTGGTAAGGGTCTATACAGCGCACCCCGATATATTGTTCAGGAGGCTGCATGATTAAGTATCCCGTATGGATCCATAGAGGAACCTCACACTTTTTGTGTGAGTGACCCCCTAAAAATCCATACCAAACTCAAAGGGTCTTTTATGCATTTTGGGGGACATTTATAATGAAAGGTACACTGACCTTTCATGAGCCCCCCCCCCCCCCCCAAAACACATAGCAGACCCTTTGAGGGGTCTATGTGCTGTTAGTATTATTATTTTTTTTTAGAAACAATCAATGAAATGTGAATTGACGGAAATATAAAATCCCTTTTTTTCCTTTGTAAATGTCAGCGCTGCTGCAGCACTTTTTATACATCATAGAGATGCCCCTTCACAGGCAGGGTTAGAACCCCCCAAGATTAGGACCCCCTGTAATGTTATATAAAAGGAATTGGACATTTTTATTGTTTCAATTTAAACATCTAAAAATCTCCCAGCTTAATAGAATTTCTAATTATTTTTTGCATTGGTACATTTCGCACAACACAGCGGGAGGTGTAGGTGTCCCTAGTACACCCACCCAAGGTGTGTACCCCTCATCTCTGCCCCACCAGGTCCTGAGACCGCACACTGACCTCACTTCTCAATTTATTGCATCCAGCGTCTATCCTTCCCGCTCCTCACAGCTCACATTCCAGGACTGTTGGTGCCCAAAAATAGCTGACACCTCCCCCAGAACAGACAAACAGACAGCAGATGGACCCCCTGATCCTCCCTGACACTGCCCTGTATGTGTCACTCCTGGTGCTGAGAGGACAATGCACAACTTCCATCAGAGGTGCCCAGCAGAAGGAGCAGTCAGAGGAGCCTAGAGGGACCTTCCATAGAAATAACCCCAACCATAGAAGGTTCATCAGAGGAGCCAAGAGGAACCATCCGTAGAATGAATCCCAACCATAGAAGGTTCATCAGAGGAGCCAAGAGGAACCATCCGTAGAATGAATCCCAACCATAGAAGGTTCATCAGAGGAGCCAAGAGGAACCATCCATAGAATGAATCCCAACCATAGAAGAAACATCAGAGGAGCCAAGAGGGACCATCCATAGAATGAATCCCAACCATAGAAGAAACATCAGAGGAGCCAAGAGGGACCATCCATAGAATGAATCCCAACCATAGAAGGCTCATCAGAGGAGCCAAGAGGAACCATCCGTAGAATGAATCCCAACCATAGAAGGTTCATCAGAGGAGCCAAGAGGGACCATCCATAGAATGAATCCCAACCATAGAAGAAACATCAGAGGAGCCAAGAGGGACCATCCATAGAATGAATCCCAACCATAGAAGAAACATCAGAGGAGCCAAGAGGGATCATCCATAGAGAGAACCCCAACCACAGAAGAAACATCAGAGGAGCCCCACATCAACCTCCAGAGCAGGACAGCATCAGCAAGGTATTCACCTCTCACTGAGAATAACTACCCCCATCCCCCCCAATTTGCACCTGTCCACACCAATTTCCCCCATCCACCTCCCCTGCCCACCCCACTGCTCCTCTGTCCTCCTCACTGCTCCCTGTCCCCTATTGCCCTCATCCACCCTCCTTTCCCCTCACTTTCCCCTGTCCCTCCATTGCCTCCTTTGCACATCACTAACCACTGCCCACACTCCTGGTCCCCCAATTACACCCCTGTCACCCACCACCCCCTGTCCACTCCACTATCCCTAAGTATCCCCACTTCCACTGCTGAGCACACCAGTGCCTTCTGCCTCTCTACTGAGCAACTCTAGCTCCCCCCTCCTGCTCCTCACTGGCACAAATTGCCCCCCTTTTCATACTAATCACTAATGCCCTAAATTTGTGATCACCGATTCTTTTTTTTTTCACTGACAATAATAGCGGACACTCCCCACTGACAGCAGATAGTGGCACCCCCCCCACACACTGACCGCAGCAACATTCCCCCCCCCCCCCCACACTGACCACAGCAACATTTCCCCCCCATCACACTGACCACAGATAGCGACATTTCCCCCCCCCATCACAATGACTACAGATAGCGGGTATTCCCCTCATCACACTGACCACAGATAGTGGGTATTAGGGATGAGCCGAACACCCCCCGGTTCGGTTCGCACCAGAACTTGCGAACGACCCCCGCGTTCGGTACGAACGTTAGAACCCCATTGAAGTCTATGGGACTCGAACGTTCGAATTGGAAAGTGCTAATTTTAACGGCTAATATGCAAGATAGTGTCCTAAAAAGGGTTTGGGGACCTGCCTCCTGCCTCAGGGGACATGGGTCACTGCAAAAAAAAGTTTTAAAAACTGCGTTTTGGCGGGAGCACTGATTTTAATGACGATTAAAGTGAAAAAAAAAAGTGAAATATTCCTTTAAATATGGTGCCTGGGGGGTGTCTGTAGTATGCCTGTGAAGTGCCACGTGTTTCCCGTGTTTAGAACAGTCCCTGCACAAAATGACATTAAACGGAAATAACGTCATTTAAAACTGCTTGCGGTTTTAATGTTATATCTGGTTCCTGCAATATGGATCAAAATCATTCAGAAACATGGCATGGGTAGCCCTCCCTGCCCATTACCAGCCCCTTTGGGTCTTGTACACATATTAAGGGGAACCCCGTACCCATATTAAAAAAAGGAAATGCGTGTGGCCCCCAGGCCCTATATACTCAGAACAGCAGTATACAGGCGGTGCAAACAAGACAGGGACTGTGTAGGTTTGTTGTGTTAAGTTGAATCTGTTTGTCATTTTCAACCGGTACATTTTTAAAGTGTAGCTCCAGTCAAAAAAACTATCTTTAAGCTTTTTGGAAAACATAGGGAAGGGTTATCACCCCTGTATAATTTGTTTTGTCGTCCATATTTTTTCATCTCACTTGCTGCTGTCTCCTTGCGTTTGCAAGTAGGAGATGTTTGTAAGTTGGATGTTTGAAAGTAGGGGCCTGCCCTATATTATAGCGGTATGTACTGGGTACAGAGCACGCAAACAGCACGCACTCCTAACTCTCCTAACACTACTGACTGCAAGCTCTATTATTAACCACTTGTTAGCCCAATGTTTGCATAAAGTGAAAGATGAAGTTATGCTGAGTAAATAGATATCAAACATGTCACTCTTCAAAATTGCACATGCCCGTGGAATGGCGCCAAACGTCGCTACTTAAAAAATCCCCATAGACGACGCTTTAAATTTTTTTTTACTGGTTACATGTTTTGAGTTGCAGAGGAGGTCTAGGACTAGAATTATTGCTCTCGCTCTAACATTCTCGGCGATACCTCACATGTGTGGCACATGCGAGCACATGGGGACATGGGCGCTTTAATTTTTATTTAATTTTTTTATTGTTCATTTTACTTTATTTATTTTAGTTTGACATTTTTTTCCCCAAAAATATATATATATATTTTTTCCATTTAACAATTTTCTTTTATTTAAGAAAATGGTAAACAAGACATGAATAAAACTTTACAAGAACGCAACAGACAAGCATATAATGTCATCATTACAGAAGAGAGCATAAAACTTCATTTTCAGTCAGAGTACAAGCAGAATTTGCACGTAATTTCAGAAGTACAACTGTTGTGCTGTATGTACAAGCCCTTCATTCATAAAAGACAACTCTATGGTATTTAGGGTACACCCAATGAAGTAGAGATAATCATGTGGGCTCAAAGAAGAGCCTCACCTTGAGTTGTCCCTTTCTCGCATAGGGGGGTGTTGACCGCCGGTCCCACTCACATTGGGATCCGCACTCAGCCCCCCCCATTAGGTACAACCCAACATCAAAAAAAAAAAAAAAAAATAGATGATATGGGGCTCAGAAAATTAAATTGGGAAGGGTGGGTAGGGGTGGTGATAGGGAAGGTGGAAGGAAGGATTGGGAACGTGGGGGGGGAAGGTTGAGGGGACGTAGCCTCCTGTCCCCTCCGTCTTACCACATAACAAGCTCATGCCCCTTTGTTAAGGACAAAGCAAGAAGTATATATTAAGGTCTTTAGTCGTTAACGTTTGCTATCATCGCCCCTTACGAGCTATTAGCTGTTGGAATTCCTGTGATTTACGGAATTTGTGCCAGTCTTCCCAAATTGCCGTGTATTTGGTGATTTTATCCTGAGAAGAAAATATCAGCTCCTCTATCCCTGCAATATGTTCAATGCGCGAAATCCATTCAGTCAATGTGGGGACCGACACGGACTTCCAATGAACCGGCAGGCAAAGCCTGGCCGCATTAATCATATGCATTGCACTTGATTTGAAATATTTTTTTTTCCTTATTTTTGAGTGATGAAGGAGGTATTGTGCTGGGGTAAATTCCAAGAGGAGCAGAGATACTGAAGACGTTACTTCGTGAACTTTTTGCCAATATGATTGGATCCGAGGACAGCTCCACCATATGTGTAAAAAAGTGCCTTGACCCTGGCCACATCTCCAGCATCGGTCAGTGACCGATGGTAAGAATTTGTGAAGAATCTCTGGCGTTTTGTACCACCTTGTCCTGATTTTATATCCATTCTCCTGAGTGTGGACATTTAACGAGCCTTTATGGATATAAAGGTGGATTCGTTCCCAGTTTGTATGTGAGATTTCGGTATTTAATTGCTTTTCCCAAAAATCATGTTCAGGTTTTAGAATACTCTGTGCTTCTTGAAACATGGAAGCATAAAGTACTGATATAACGTGCCTCTGGGGGGAGAGCTCCATACACATTGTTTCAAACGTCGTCGGAGATTTTGTGAAACTTCCCTTGGCTCCTGAACTAGTTAAGTAATGTTTGAGTTGGAGATAAGGCCATAGGGGAAAAGATTTAGTGGGCGACTGCGCTGCCATTTCTATTTGGTTAAGGAGTCTACCTCTCGAGAAGAAATGCCTGGCTTGCATCTCCTCATGTGGCCATTCCCGAGAGAGAAACCCCCCTTCCACCCCTGGGGAGAAGGCAGGGTTTCCTCTGAGAGGGGTGAGGGCGCAGTTTATGTTTGAGACTGCATGTACTTTGCACACCCGATCAAATACCTCCAGGGTCGCTTTACCTAGAGGATGAGAACGCACAGCGGTCGGTCTATGTGTATTGGCTAGCCACGGAATCACCTTAAGGTCAGAGTCGACCATTAGGTGCTCCAGGCGCACCCAGCCCTTACATTTGATGTGAACTCTCCAGTCCACAATTCGGGCTAACTGCGTAGCCCAGTGATACCTCTGTAAATCCGGTAGCCCGATGCCACCTTCGGACTTGGGTAGTACCAGTTTAGCCCACTGAATTCTCGTCCCTTTAGTTCCCCACAGAAAGGTTCTACAGAGTTTTTTATATGTCGCAAAAAAGGAAAATGGTAAGCCGATTGGAATTGTCTGCATTTTGTATAAGATACGCGGGAGCACCGTCATCTTTAAGATCGCCACACGTCCAAACCAGGAGATACCAGGCACATCCCATTTAATTAAGTCCAAACTCAACTTCCTGAGTTCAGGCAGAAAGTTTAGGTTGTAGAGGTCTTCCCATTTACTTGGTAATTGAATACCCAGATAAGTGATAGCGTCAGTTTTCCAAGCAAATGGGAAGTTCTTCTGGCAATGAGTGACAACGTCAGGTGGAAGGGTAATATTTAGAGCAAACGATTTTGAAAAGTTGATCTTTAAATTGGAAATAGATCGGAATTGTGTCAGTATGTGCATTAAATTCGGTAGGGTCGTTAAGGGAGAAGAGAGGAAGAGCAGGACGTCATCTGCAAACGCCGCCACTTTAAATTCCCTGTTATTAATCTTAATACCTTTTTTTTTTTTTTTTTTTTTTTTTTTTTTTTTTTTTTCATTATTGTAACAATTTATTGCCTTAAACATACCCTCTTCATAGCAAGTAACAAGGTATTTTATTGCAACATTATATTTAAACAGATGTAGATAATACCAGTGTCATTAACCCTAATTTAATAGTGAAATACATTAGTTATTTGGTCTGCCCGGTGCTGCTTTTATTTATTGTTTGCTGTAATGGTTGAGAGCTACAGGTGTTAGAAAAGCAATTGATCTAATCCTTCTCCCATATGGAAAGGATTATTTGATTGTAACTTCCTGGCTGCTTAGAATGGATGCAGTGGAAGGAACCCGGGCGTAATGTCGCCTTGTCCCGTACTGGAGCAAACAATCTTTTTTTTTTTTTTTTTTTTTTTTTTTTTTAGTTTTCAAAAAGCTTTATTGAAAATAAGAAATGAAGTACAGAGTAGGGCATGAAAGAAAACAAAATAATTAATTAGAGGAATACATACACAAGGGATTAGAGACATATCTCAGATAAGCTACAACAGCAATATACCGAAGTGCCAAGGGGCACAATATTTATAGAGGTGCTTATAGTTAAAGGTACATACCAGGTCCCCAATCCAGTTCCCTCTGTGCAAAGGGAGCTGAAGAGGGGAAGAGGGGGGAGGAAGAAGCGAGGAGAGGTAGAAGGAAGCAGGAAAGGTGAGTGGCAGCAAAGAAGTATGGTTAGAATAAGGTTAGTAAACATTGTTGTCTATCAGCGTGTCAATCACATCACAGTGGTTTCAGGTTATTCTAGAAGGGTGCAATTCGGTAAGGATACTGCAGAATGAAAGTTAGCACCGGTGAGGGAGAGTACAATTAAATCAGGTACAGGATTTAGCTCTAGGATCAGAGAGCCAGGGCTTCCAGTAGGTATGAAATTTACTCAGGGACATTTGCGATTTTGCAAACAGGTGTTCCATCAGCAGGTGTTCATTTAAGATAATAATGACATTGCTGATAGTGGGAACAACGGGTTGCTTCCATTGGCGGGCTACAGCTAGCCGAGCTGCTATAAGAATTTGTGTAACAATAGGTTGGAAGGATGGAGGCCAGGTCAAGATGTCAAGACCAAATAAGGCCATCTGCGGGGTGATGACACGCGACAAACCAGTTAAACCAGTAATAAAGTTGGTGACATCCGTCCAAAACACTTTGATGAAGGGACATCCCCACCAAATATGAAGTAAATGTCCGTCTGTATTACAATTTCTCCAACATTTGCTGGAGTGGGTAGGGAAAATGCGAGCGAGTTTTACAGGTGTATGATACCAATTGTAGAGGATCTTAAGGACAGTTTCTCGGTGGGATATATTCCTTGAATATTTGGTTATTAGGTGAATTGCTCGATACCAATCTGCTAATGGAAGATGAAAGTTTAATTTGGTCTCCCAATGGGAGATAGCCGGAGGGTTGGCGGGTTGAGACTGCTGGGTCAGGAGGGTATAAAAGCAGGAGATGCCTCGGATTTTGTTGGAGGGCGAGGAAAGAAGCTGTATGATGGACTTGGTTGAGATGCAACTGGACGTTGGTATGGAGGTGAGAATGTGGCGTACTCTCAGGTAAATGTAGAAGTCTTTGTGAGGGAGAGAGAATCTGCTTATTAGTTGTTGAAAGGAGAGGAGCTGGGAGGCCTGAAACAGGTCTCCTATAGTCCGAATACCATGCTGTATCCATCTTTGTAAAGGTAAATCCGGAGAGAGGAAGGAGATCGCTGCGAAGGGTAGCTGGAGAAGAGCATGGTGGTGGATTCCTCCTGCGGTTTGTAGCAGGGATTTCCAATTGGTCAGAGTTGCGTTCACAGTGGGTAGAGAGGATTTATCGGGGTGGTAGCCCAACCAAACAGCAGCTAGAAGATGTGAAGGCTCTTGTATAAGATCCGTTGCTTCAATGAGAGTCCAAGGTAGTAGTGAAGACATATTCCAGAGCCTCCTGGATTGATCGAGCAATGTTGCTTTATAGTACAGTTTAAGGTTAGGCACTCCCATGCCAGCAGTCTTTGTCGGTGTGTAGAGCGAGGAGGCTTTAACCCGTGGTTTGTGACCCGACCATATGAATTTGTTAATCAGTCGTTGTAAACTAGCTATGTCGGATTGAAGCATCGGTATCGGCAAAGTTCGGAACATATAAAGAATATGTGGTAATAGGAACATTTTAGTAAGAGCTATTCTACCTATCCATGAGGTCTGTACCTGTAGGAGCGAAGTAGAAAGGTTTTGTAGCTTCTGGGTGAGCCCAGCTAGGTTAGTACGCAATAGTAGAGAGGTAGAGGAGGTCAGCTGAATACCCAAGTAAGTCAGAGAGGAGTTGGTAGCCCAGGAAAACGGGGATATCGAGGAGATATTGAGTTTGAGCTGCGGGGATAGAGATATCCCTAGCATGGCAGATTTAGAGTGGTTTAGTTTATAAAGGGAAATAAGACTGAATTGTTGTAAAAGATCGCAGAGCGGGGGCAGAGAGCATAGGGGATCAGTGAGCCAAATGATAATGTCGTCGGCGTATAGCCCAATTTTGTGTGCAGTGGAACCTATCTGAAGACCGGCTATGCTCGGGTGTGTTCTGATAGCTTGTGCTAGTGGTTCAATGACCATCGCGAAAATGAGTGGGGAGAGGGGGCAGCCCTGACGAGTCCCATTTGTGATGGGGAATGGGGAAGACAATAGTCCCGATGTTAAAACTCTTGCACTTGGGGAGGAGTATAGGCCTAAAATGGCTTGCTTGAAGGATCCATGAATGCCGAATTTTTGTAGGACAAGGTCTAGATAGAGCCAGCTAACCCGATCGAATGCCTTCTCTGCATCAAGAGAGATCAGCAGAGAAGGCACTCGACGGTGCTCCGCCCAATGTATCATGTCTATGAACCTGCGGGTGCCATCGGAAGCTTGTCGTAGGGGAATAAAGCCCACCTGATCAGGGTGAATCAGGTTGGGGATAAATGATGCTAGACGGGAGGCTAATAATTTGGCATATAGTTTCGTGTCCGTGTTCAGGAGTGAGATGGGGCGATAATTTGCTGGATCATGGGAGGGTTTACCGGGCTTGTGGATGGTAGTTATAGTTGCTTCTAGTGATTCCGATGGGATCTGTCCGGTGGATAGGAAGCCATTGAAGGCATTACAGAGGTGGGATGAGATCTGATCCCTATAAGTTTTGTAGTATTCATTAATGAAACCATCTGGACCAGGGGCTTTATGCAAAGGAAGCTCGTTGATCGCTTTAAGAATTTCCAGTTGAGAAAATGGTTTGGCCAGATCGTCAAGTTGGGAGGGGGTTATCGTGGGAAGTTGTAAGGGGGCAAGGAATGTCTGGATCAATTGTGCTGAGGGCTGCGGAGTAGAAGTAGATTGAGAGAGGTTGTACAGTTTGGAGTAAAAGGTTCCGAATTCATTCGCAATGTCTTTGGGATTGGACAGTTTTTGGCCCTGCTGATTCAGTAGGAATGGGATTTTAGTTTGAGCTGCTTTTTTCTTGTACTGTTGTGCTAAATGTTTCCCCGCTCTGTTGCCTTGAGAGTACCAGGTTAAGCGAAGCCGTCTGAGATAGAAGTCGTGACTTCTTTGAAGGAGCGAACATAGTTCATTCCGCATAGAGCTAAGTGTACCTGCATTAACCGTGGTAGGATGTTGTTTGTTTAATTTTTCAAGAGTCTGGATGCGTTGCAGTAGGGCATTGATCGCAAGTGATCTTTTTTTCTTTTCCTGGGCTCCCAACTTAAGAAAAATACCCCGAATGACCGCTTTGTGCGCGTTCCAAAGAGTGGCTGGATTGGAAACAGAGCCTTCATTAGAGGTAAAGTAAGAGGTTATTTCGGACCCAATCTGCTCCTTGATCTCTTTTACATTTAGTAATGCTGCGTTCAGACGCCAAATCGTGTGTCTAGAGGCAGGAGGCGACAGGGAAATGGAAATAGAGACTGGCGCATGGTCCGACCATGTGATAAGACCAATAGTTGCTTTGTCAATTTTTTGCAGCAGGATCTTAGAGACCAGGAACAGATCAATCCGAGAATAAGATCTCTGCGTGTGGGAATAGAAGGAGTAGTCCCTCTCCGTACCATGCAGACATCGCCAAGGGTCATAAAGATCTTCTTGGGAAACAAAGGTGGACAGCGCCATGGAGGATTTACGTTTTGGATTGGAGGAGTCCATGTGGTGATCTAAGATTTCATTGAAATCTCCACAGAGTACAATTTCATCTTTTGGGTAAGGTTGAAGCTTGAGGAGCAGTGTTTTAAGGAAAGCTTTCTGGTGAGTATTAGGTGCGTATACGTTAACAACAACCATTGGTTGGTCGTTGAATGTAGCCGACAGAATGATAAATCTGCCACCAGGATCCACTTCTACGTGCTTCAGGACAAAGGCCACCGAAGAGCGAATTGCAATCATCACCCCCCTTGTTTTAGTTTCAGCGCGGGCATGGAAATAATGGGGGAATAATCTGTGAGTGCACTTGGGGGAATTAGTCTCTGAGAAGTGGGTCTCCTGTACGCATAGGATATCCACTTTCTGATTTAGGGCTTCACGCCATAGGAGAGACCTTTTAAAGGGGCTATTGAGGCCCTTAGCATTAAGAGATACAATCGTGAGCGACATTGCAGAGGTGAGGCAAGGTTATATAGCGATGGTCTGCACAATATCAGAGGGGGACTGTCTCGAGAAACAAGGAGAAAATGGGAAGCCAAAGGTAATAGAAGGGAGAAAGGAAATAGGCGGGGGAGGGGCGAGTAGAGAGGGGGGGGGGGAAATAAACGTTGCACAGCTTAGTGTAATATACAGTAACAAATAGGCAGTGAGCTGAATCAGAGCGGGCAAAACGGGCCCGATCTGCGCCAGCAAAGTTAAAGCTATGAAAGCAAAGCAGTAATACAATGGCGTATCTTATGTAAGAGAATCAGGTAGAACTGCAAAATATGCCAAAAAAATAGAAACCAAGAATGTGCTTAGCACATCAACAATTGTGGAGCGTGGAAGGGACAAACATCTACTTCCACTCCTCCACACCATGACAAAAACTGTAAAACTTATTGTGAGGAAAAAACCATCTAAAAGAGTAAGAACATAAACACATAACAGAATGCTGCATGTTACAAGCAAGCATTTGCAGTTAGGCCGGAACGTGGGACTCCCTCAGATTAGCTATCTTTGAGGATGGCCGTACAGGTGAAGTGTGGGGAGGTGCCTGAGTTATCAGGCCCCAGTTGAGAAGCTGCTTGAGGCCCTCCTTAGGCGATAACATAGCAACTTGTTGATTGCGGTGAGAGACAATAAGCTTCACAGGGTATCCCCATTTGTAGGGAATTTTTTGTTCATTGAGAACAGAGGTGACTGAGGAGAAGGCCCTGCGGGCTTGGGAAGTAGTCGCCGAAATGTCATTGAATAGAGACACTCCATGGAAGGGGTCTGGAAGCGAGCGCAGGGCCCTTGCTGCTCTCATGATCTCCTCCTTGACATGAAAAAAATGTACCCTGGCCAGGATGTCTCTAGGGACAGAGTCTGGGAGGTGCTGCGGCTTGTGGATCCTGTGTGCTCTGTCTATAAGCATATCTTGTGTCGTCAGCGTAGGCACTAGTTTGCGGAACATTTGATGTAAATAAGGCACAATTTCTGATGCTGCAAGCGACTCAGATACCCCCCTGACTTTAATATTGTTTCTCCTCGAGCGGTCCTCAAGGTCCGCGATTTTAAGACGGAGCTGGGTGACCATGGCAGCTTGCTCATCCTGTATATTCACCATACAATTGTGAGCTTCAGTGGCTTCTGACAGATGTTGTTCTATGCGGTCAGTGCGGTGCTCTAGTGAGGTGACTTTTTCTTGCATATGGTTAAGAGAGATTTTTAAGTCTCTGTGCAGCTCAGTCTGTAAAGACAGCAGCATTGCTTTAAGTGAGTGTTCAGAGGCTGGATTGTCTGAGGTGGGGTACTCAGCAAGGGATTGTGCAGCTGGATTCTCAGAGCCTGTGGTACTACATGTCCCAGCGCCATGCTGCTTCTTATGAGGAGGCTGTTTGTCAGGGGAGAGTGAGGGAAACTCTGCTAGTCTCTTACCTCTGTCCCCAGGGGAGATGGAGTGCTCTGTGGTCTGATCCATCCCTTCATCCAGGGCCTGGAACGCTGGAGGCGCTTCCGCAGGGCAGCTATGAGGTCGCCTCAGGTTTCCTGGGTCCCGGTCGGCGCCATTTTGGGAGTCCTGCTGCGAAGGCCGCATGTAAAAATCGAGGAGTCTGCGGGGTCCCTTGAGCTTGCCCTTCTTCTTGGACATACTCCGGAGACTTTCCGGTAGTCGTCTGATCGAACAGCAATCCGTTCGGGCAGCGGGAGACGGCAGTATTCGCTGTAGTATGGTGTGGAGGAGCGGAGCCGAACGATCAAGCGGCCATCTCACTCAGCGGCCAGGCCACGCCCCCTTAATACCTTTTACGTCCGGGTTTGCTCGAATGGATCTCAAAAAGGGTTCAAGTGTAAGTATGTAAAGTAAGGGGGACAGCGGGCAGCCCTGTCCGGTGCCATTCTGGATGGAGAACCAAAAATATATTTTTGATCACTTTTATTCCTATTACAAGAAATGTAAACATCCCTTGTAATAGGAATATGGGGTGACAGGTCCTCTTTACAGTGAAATCTGGGGGGTCAATATGACCCCACATCTCACCTCTAGGCTGGGAAGCCTGAAATAAAAAATAAAAAAAGATTCTGGCTTTGATCGTACTGGCGAGTTGGTAGAAGCACCGGAGGGCGGTGAGGGGTGGGGGGCGTCTATGGCTGGGTATTTCAGGGTATCACCGAGTATGGCTGGGTATCTCTGAGTATGGCTGGGTATGGCAATTTATGGCAGGGTATTACAGAGTATTGGCGGGGTATTGGCGGGGTACTACAGAGTAATAGCAGGGTACTGCAGAGTATTGGGGGGTACTACAGAGTAATGGCAGGGTACTGCAGAGTAATGGCGGGTACTGCAGAGTAATGGCGGGTACTGCAGAGTAATGGCGGGTACTGCAGAGTATTGGGGGGTACTGCAGAGTAATGGGGGTTACTGCAGAGTAATGGGGGGTACTGCAGAGTAATGGCAGGGTACTGCAGAGTATTGGGGGGTACTGCAGAGTAATGGGGGTTACTGCAGAGTAATGGCAGGGTACTGCACTGCAGAGTAATGGCAGGGTACTGCAGAGTATTGGGGGTACTGCAGAGTAATGGCGGGTATTGCAGAGTAATGGCGGGTACTGCAGAGTATTGGGGGGTACTGCAGAGTAATGGGGGTTACTGCAGAGTAATGGGGGGTACTGCAGAGTAATGGCAGGGTACTGCACTGCAGAGTAATGGCAGGGTACTGCACTGCAGAGTAATGGCGGGGTACTGCAGAGTAATGGCAGGGTACTGCAGAGTATGCACTGGTATTGCAGAGTATTGGCAGGGAATTGAGGGGTTAAATTCGGTGAGCAGCGATGTGGGCACTGCAGATGCAGCCCACATCGCTGCTGACACCGATCTCTTTCCCCTCCGCTGTACCGATCGGTACAGAGAGGGGAGGGAGGAACAGGCGTCATAACATGACGCCGGTTTGTTTCCAAGTGATCACTCCGTCATTTGACGGAGCAATCACGTGGTAAACGGCCGCTATGAGCGGCCGTTTACCGTGATGCGACCTGGCGGTCACGGATGCTCTCGAGTGCGCACACCTCGGGGCACGCGAGAGCAGAATTCTGGGAGGCCGTTAATTAACGGCCTCTCAGAGTTAAACAACCCCCCTGAAGCCGTTAATCGGCAATGGGCAGTTGTTAAGTGGTTAAAGCTAGACCACTAGCTATATAGGTGAGGTGAATATAGTGGTGTATACTGCAGTCAGGGCACAGACAACAACCACTACACAGCAGCAAGATAGGAAATCAGCCAAAAACGATTGGCGTGTACTGTGTTGAAGGTACACAGAACACCCACTGCTTCAGATGCTAAGTAACACACTACACGAGGCCGCCTCAAAGGCGGCCTTATATAGTGTGGGGCGTGCACTACACAGCCTGAGCTATGATTGGCCACAGGCAGGATGCCTGTGGCCAATCATGGCTCTCCTCGCTGCCGGCGCTGCGATTGGCCAAGCATGCGGGGTCACAGTGCATGCTTGGCCAATCATGGGGCAGCAATGCACTGCGCCACCGCAGTGCATTGTGGTCCGCGCGCGCGTCACTCGAATTTTGACGCGAACGGCCCAAACGTTCAGAATTCGCCGAACGGCCGAACAGCCAATGTTCGAGTCGAACGTACGTTCGACTCGAACACGAAGCTCATCCCTAGTGGGTATTTCCCCCATCACACTGACCACAGATAGCGGGTATTTCCGCCATCCCACTGACCACAGATAGCGGCATTCCCCCCCATAACACTGACCACAGATAGCGGGCATTTCCCCCATCACACTGACTACAGATAGCGACATTCCCCCCCATCACACTGACCACAGATAGTGGCATTCCCCCCCATCACACTGACCACAGATAGCGGGCATTTCCCCCATCACACTGACTACAGATAGCGACATTCCCCCCCCATCACACTGACCAGAGATAGCAACATTCCCCCCCATCACACTGACCACAGATAGCGGGCATTTCCCCATCACACTGACTACAGATAGCGACATTCCCCCCCATCACACTGACCACAGATAGCAGGCATTTCCCCCATCACTGACCACAGATAGCGGCATTCCCCCCCACACTGACCACAGAGAGCGGCATTCCCCCCCATAACACTGACCACAGATAACGGCATTCCCCCCCATAACACTGACCACAGATAGCGGGCATTTCCCCCATCACACTGACTACAGATAGCAGCATTCCCCCCCATCACACTGACCACAGATAGTGGCATTCCCCCCATCACACTGACCACAGATAGCGGGCATTTCCCCCATCACACTGACTACAGATAGCGACATTCCCCCCCATCACACTGACCACAGATAGTGGCATTCCCCCCCACACTGACCACAGATAGCGGCATTCCCCCCCATAACACTGACCACAGATAGCGGGCATTTCCCCCATCACACTGACCACAGGTAGTGGCATTCCCCCCCATAACACTGACCACAGATAGCGGCATTCCCCCCCACACTGACCACAGATAGCGGCATTCCCCCCCATCACACTGACCACAGATAGCGGGCATTTCCCCCTTCACACTGACTACAGATAGCGACATTCCCCCCATCACACTGACCACAGATAGTGGCATTCCCCCCCACACTGACCACAGATAGTGGCATTCCCCCCCACACTGACCACAGATAGTGGCATTCCCCCCCACACTGACCACAGATAGCGGCATTCCCCCCATAACACTGACCACAGATAGCGGGCATTTCCCCCATCACACTGACTACAGATAGCAGCATTCCCCCCCATAACACTGACCACAGATAGCGGGCATTTCCCCCATCACACTGACTACAGATAGCGACATTCCCCCCCATCACACTGACCACAGATAGTGGCATTCCCCCCCATCACACTGACCACAGATAGCAGGCATTTCCCCCATCACACTGACTACAGATAGCGACATTCCCCCCATCACACTGACTACAGATTGCGGGCATTTCCCCCATCACACTGACTACAGATAGCGACATTCCCCCCCATCACACTGACCACAGATAGCGGGCATTTCCCCCATCACACTGACCACAGATAGCGGCATTCCCCCCACACTGACCACAGATAGCGGCATTCCCCCCCATAACACTGACCACAGATAGCGGCATTCCCCCCCCATCACACTGACCACAGATAGCGGGCATTTCCCCATCACACTGACTACAGATAGCGACATTCCCCCCCATCACACTGACCACAGATAGTGGCATTCCCCCCCACACTGACCACAGATAGTGGCATTCCCCCCCACACTGACCACAGATAGCGGCATTCCCCCCATAACACTGACCACAGATAGCGGGCATTTCCCCCATCACACTGACTACAGATAGCAGCATTCCCCCCCATCACACTGACTACAGATTGCGGGCATTTCCCCCCATCACACTGACCACAGATAGCGGGCATTTCCCCCATCACACTGACCACAGATAGTGGCATTCCCCCCCATCACACTGACCACAGATAGCAGGCATTTCCCCCATCACACTGACTACAGATAGCGACATTCCCCCCATCACACTGACTACAGATTGCGGGCATTTCCCCCCATCACACTGACCACAGATAGCGGGCATTTCCCCCATCACACTGACCACAGATAGCGGGCATTTCCCCCATCACACTGACTACAGATAGCGACATTCCCCCCCATCACACTGACCACAGATAGCGGGCATTTCCCCCATCACACTGACCACAGATAGCGGCATTCCCCCCACACTGACCACAGATAGCGGCATTCCCCCCCATAACACTGACCACAGATAGCGGCATTCCCCCCCATCACACTGACCACAGATAGCGGGCATTTCCCCATCACACTGACTACAGATAGCGACATTCCCCCCCATCACACTGACCACAGATAACGGGCATTTCCCCCATCACACTGACCACAGATAGTGGCATTCCCCCCCATCACACTGACCACAGATAGCGGGCATTTCCCCCATCACACTGACTACAGATAGCGACATTCCCCCCATCACACTGACCACAGATAGTGGCATTCCCCCCCACACTGACCACAGATAGTGGCATTCCCCCCCCACACTGACCACAGATAGCGGCATTCCCCCCTATAACACTGACCACAGATAGCGGGCATTTCCCCATCACACTGACTACAGATAGCAGCATTCCCCCCCATAACACTGACCACAGATAGCGGCATTCCCCCCATAACACTGACCACAGATAGCGGGCATTTCCCCCATCACACTGACTACAGATAGCAGCATTCCCCCCCCCCCATCACACTGACCACAGATAGTGGCATTCCCCCCCATCACACTGACCACAGATAGCGGGCATTTCCCCCATCACACTGACTACAGATAGCGACATTCCCCCCATCACACTGACCACAGATAGTGGCATTCCCCCCCACACTGACCACAGATAGTGGCACCCCCCCACACTGACCACAGATAGCGGGCATTCCCCCCTATAACACTGACCACAGATAGCGGGCATTTCCCCCATCACACTGACTACAGATAGCAGCATTCCCCCCCATAACACTGACCACAGATAGCGGCATTCCCCCCCCATAACACTGACCACAGATAGCGGCATTCCCCCCCATAACACTGACTACAGATAGCGGGCATTTCCCCCATCACACTGACTACAGATAGCAGCATTCCCCCCATCACACTGACCACAGATAGCGGCATCCCCCCCCATAACACTGACCACAGATAGCGGCATTCCCCCCCACACTGACCACAGATAGCGGCATTCCCCCCCATAACACTGACCACAGATAGCGGGCATTTCCCCCATCACACTGACTACAGATAGCGACATTCCCCCCATCACACTGACCACAGATAGTGGCATTCCCCCCCACACTGACCACAGATAGTGGCACCCCCCCCCCACACTGACCACAGATAGCGGCATTCCCCCCTATAACACTGACCACAGATAGCGGGCATTTCCCCCATCACACTGACTACAGATAGCAGCATTCCCCCCCATAACACTGACCACAGATAGCGGCATTCCCCCCCATAACACTGACCACAGATAGCGGCATTCCCCCCCATAACACTGACTACAGATAGCGGCATTCCCCCCCATAACACTGACCACAGATAGCGGCATTCCCCCCCCATAACACTGACCACAGATAGCGGCATTCCCCCCCATAACACTGACTACAGATAGCGGGCATTTCCCCCATCACACTGACTACAGATAGCAGCATTCCCCCCATCACACTGACCACAGATAGCGGCATCCCCCCCCACACTGACCACAGATAGTGGCATTCCCCCCTATAACACTGACCACAGATAGCGGGCATTTCCCCCATCACACTGACTACAGATAGCAGCATTCCCCCCCATAACACTGACCACAGATAGTGGCATTCCCCCCCCATAACACTGACCACAGATAGCGGCATTCCCCCCCATAACACTGACTACAGATAGCGGCATTCCCCCCCATAACACTGACCACAGATAGCGGCATTCCCCCCCCATAACACTGACCACAGATAGCGGCATTCCCCCCCATAACACTGACCACAGATAGCGGCATTCCCCCCCCATAACACTGACCACAGATAGCGGCATTCCCCCCCCATAACACTGACCACAGATAGCGGCATTCCCCCCCATAACACTGACTACAGATAGCGGGCATTTCCCCCATCACACTGACTACAGATAGCAGCATTCCCCCCATCACACTGACCACAGATAGCGGCATCCCCCCCATAACACTGACCACAGATAGCAGCATTCCCCCCCACACTGACCACAGATAGCGGCATTCCCCCCCATAACACTGACCACAGATAGCGGTCATTTCCCCCATCACACTGACCACAGATAGTGGCATTCCCCCCCATCACACTGACCACAGATAGCGACATTCCCCCCATCACACTGACCACAGATAGTGGCATTCCCCCCCACACTGACCACAGATAGTGGCATTTCCCCCATCACACTGACCACAGATAGTGGCATTTCCCCCATCACACTGACCACAGATAGCGACATTCCCCCCATCACACTGACCACAGATAGTGGCATTCCCCCCCACACTGACCACAGATAGTGGCATTCCCCCCCCACACTGACCACAGATAGCGACATTCCCCCCCATCACACTGACCACAGATAGCGGGCATTCCCCCCATAACACTGACGACAGATAGCAGCATTTCCCCCATCCCACTGACCACAGATAGCGGCATTCCCCCCCATAACACTGACGACAGATAGCGGCATTCCCCCCATCACACTGACCACAGATAGTGGCATTCCCCCCCATCACACTGACCACAGATAGCGACATTCCCCCCATCACACTGACCACAGATAGTGGCATTCCCCCCCACACTGACCACAGATAGTGGCATTTCCCCCATCACACTGACCACAGATAGTGGCATTTCCCCCATCACACTGACCACAGATAGCGACATTCCCCCCATCACACTGACCACAGATAGTGGCATTCCCCCCCACACTGACCACAGATAGTGGCATTCCCCCCCCACACTGACCACAGATAGCGACATTCCCCCCCATCACACTGACCACAGATAGCGGGCATTCCCCCCATAACACTGACGACAGATAGCAGCATTTCCCCCATCCCACTGACCACAGATAGCGGCATTCCCCCCCATAACACTGACGACAGATAGCGGCATTCCCCCCATCACACTGACCACAGATAGCGGCATTTCCCCACATAACACTGACCACAGATAGCGGGCATTTCCCCCCATCACACTGACCACAGATAGCGGGCATTTCCCCCCACACTGACCACAGATAGCGGCAATTCCTCAATCACACTGACCACAGATAGCAGCATTCCCCCCCACACTGACCACAGATAGCGACATCCCCCCCCCCATAACACTGACCACAGATAGCGGGTATTTCCCCCATCACACTGACCACAAATAGCACCATTTCCCCCATCACACTGACTACAGATAGCGGGCATTCCCCCATAACACTGACCACAGATAACGGGCATTTTCCCCCCATCAGACTGACCACAGATAGCGGGCATCCCCCCATCATTTGCCTGTATTTTGTCAGCCAGTTAGATATGTGTTGAGTCTCCCTCTAGTGGTGGTCAGAGGTATTGTACATTGTGGCGAGTCTATCACAGCTGGTATTACTGGCTAACATAATCTCCCTCTCCTTCCCTCCTCCACCATACAAGATCATTGCCCCATTTGCTAGTCATCCTGACATTTTGTTGCTAACAATGTAATAATGGGGTGTGTTCTGTTATCAGCTCCTATCCGTGTCCAGACTGGGAACTTGGGGGCTTGTGCCAATGTTCAAGCTGATTTTTATAGATGTGCAATGGAGGGCAATACCCCAACCAACCTCGTCCCCGTACCCTCTGTACTTCCTTCCATGACAACAGATAGCGGGCATTTTATCATCATGTTCTTTCTATAAAAATAATAAATGTCATACTTACCTCCCCTGTGCGGTGGGTTTTGCACAGAGCAGCCCCAATCCTCCTCTTTTTGGGTCCCTCGACGGTGCTCCTGGCCCCTCCCTCCTGCTCAGCGCCCCCCACAAAAAGCAGCTTGCTATGGGGACACCTAAGCCAAGCCGCTGCTCCCTGTATCCATTCAGACACAGAGCCGGGGTTTGGCCACACCCCCTCTCTATCCTCATTGGCTCTATGACAATGGAGCCTGCTGTGTGTCTCAGCCAATCAGCAGGGAGAGTCCCAGACAGCTGAGTCTCTCATGCAACATCTCCGGATAGAGAGGGGGCTCAGGTAAGTGTTAGGGGGGCTGCTGCACATAGAAGGCTTTTTATCTTAATGCATAGAATGCACCTTCTACCTTTACAACCACTTTACATTATGCTGACCTCTCTACTCTATATATTGTGTTGTACATTACAATAGTGCCGACCCCTCTACTCTATATATTGTGTTGTACGTTACAATAGTGCCGACCCCTCTACTCTATATATTGTGTTGTACATTACAATAGTGCTGACCCCGCTACTCTATATATTGTGTTGTACATTACAAGTGTTTAATAGTCTCTATTATAATGAAGGTCTTCTGTAAGGTGGGGTCAGACAAGGTTTCGGCTGTATTCTGTGTTATTCTCTCACAATGGTTCTTTGTCGGTGAGACTCTCCATTGTAGAACATTCATTGAGGAGGATTTCGGGGGGACAAGGAAGGTTTCTATTGGTTAAAGTTTTTGTGATTCAGAATTGCCCACCATGTGACATCTCCTAAGGCCTCATACACAAGGAGAGTTTCTCCCCTGTGTCTGAGGAGCCGCCATTTTCCTGTAGACAGAAGACGGGTGAATTGTTCCCGGCATTGTTCCGGCATCCTGTAAGGCTGAAAGGTGCTGCGGCTGGACGGTGTACTGATTGGCTCTAACACTTGGGGGAGGGGCGTATACACCCAGGAAGTTCTGTGTTCTGGGCATTCATCTCCGGGAAGGTTTCCGCCTCCTCTGGTAGCAGCACTCCGCACTCGGGTCATCTGGCACTCCTGAACACCTAAATATGAGCACAGCGCAGCGCTCAGCCCGTCCAGACGCAGCACATTTCAGACTTTTCACAGGCTGTGGGGCCTAAAGTCATTTCTATCAGTAAATGCAGATTTTATCATGTTTACAAAAAAAATACAAATATTGGTGAAAGTATCTCTCCGCCTGCAATGGATCGCCGGACACACCGGAGAAAAGGCACCCCTGGAAATGTTGGTGAAACGTTGACATCTGCGGCTTCACCACTACGGGGGGCAATTGTCTTCATTCACACACAGCTGATTGCATTAAACCCCCACAAACATTATATATTCTCTGAAAGCCGAGACCCTGTAGAATAAAACGGCGGTAGCGGCAATTTTTATGTAGAAGGACATTTGCTTATCGTTTATCAATTGGATATTTTCATGAAAAAAAAAATCCAATAAAATGAATTTCGGTGCACACAAACGCGGGATACCATTGCTGTCTACATACCCGGGCGGGCCCCGTGTGGAGGTTTGTATTGGCCTGTGTGCACAGGGGGCGGAGCTGCTTTCATTTTTTAATATTATTTAATTTTTTTTAATGAAAATTAGATTTTTATATATTTTTGTCATTTAATTGTTTTGCTCTTACAAGGGAGGTAACGAGCCTTCTATGTGATAGTATTAGGCAGGGGACAGGTCCTATTTATGAAGACATCAGGGGACTATTAGAACCCCAATGTCTCCCCCCCCCCCCTCCCCCTCCACTGCTGCTAATAAAGCACAGATCATGTTTGATTAACTGCTAACCCAGCGACAGCATCCACCAATCACAGCCCACGCATGCTTAAAGCGCATTCATCTATTTCCCGCAATCTTTCTCATTACACGCAGGATCCGGGAATAAGAGCATCAGGGGTCCGGTGCTCAGGATTTTTATGGAAATAAATTAAATGAAAATGCAAATTTTTTTTTTTTAATACAAATGAAATAGAGAGAGAGGCGGTACCTGGGGGCGCCCTCGTTTAATGCGGTTGCCATCCTTGTGCTCTACGGTCTGTCCTCGTCAGGATGTCTTCCCGGTTGGTTCCTCCAGTCCCATGTACTTGTCATCTCCATCACAGGGGGCGTCCTCCTAAAGATGGGCCTCAGTTTTAGAGGTGGAATATGTCATTTCTTGGGAACATCCCTGTGCTGCTGTTG